>NW_020172731.1:7574091-7652500 GCF_003031525.2 Neophocaena asiaeorientalis asiaeorientalis | reverse complement strand
GTTGTCTGCTTGAATGCAGGACCCTAGAAGGGAAATGTGCTCCAGGGACCAGGTGCTCATTGGACCAGTGGCCAGCATCTTTCCAAGATCACTGTGAGCCTCTCTCAACCTTTTCAGAGACCGAACTGCTGGCCAGAGCAAGGACATGCCAGCCTTCTCGGGATCTCTGGTTAACTTCTCCCTGTGCAACAGGAAGAGGTAGGAGTGAGGGGACTTCTTGTCTCTGTTAAAGAGGGTCAATGTACAGTGCAGTCTGTGCTGACTCTGTTTGGGTTCTGCAGTGGGAGCTGAAACTTACAGGCTACAGCCTTCATTGACAATGAATAGCTACGGTGAATATGGCTACTCCCCCAAGTGCTTGTACAGCATAATCAATCACGTGCGACTCTGCAGATGTCACATCTACTCAGGAAAGTCCTGCACATCATTTTAAGTCCGGTTTCAATCTCTCTCCTCTCAGATACCTCCTCTGACCCCTAGAGGTTCCTTCAGCTAGCAGTGATTATTGCATGGCTTGTTCAGATATTTTATATGTGGTGGTACCTTCCCAATATCTTCTAGAGAAGAGAAGGAGTGTCTTTTTCACCTTTCCATTCACCATGGCATCCAAAATTGAGCCTTACATGCAGTAGGTACTCAATAAAAGTTACATTAATAACAGCCTTGTGTAGCGGAGAAGAGACTCAGTCACGTGGACTATAATACTCAGCATTCATTTACTGGCAGAGAGACAAGTGAAAAAGGAATTGGTCGGATTGTTTAATTTGGAGCCCTTCTAAACATATACTAAGTGAAACATCCACTGAAACAATAACTTGGTTTAATGATAATGAACTTTGACTCCATGATAACCGATTACCCTTAAAACCATCCTGGATTTGTTTCCCTACAGAAGAGCTGGAGACTGAGCACAGTTCCGTGAAACATTCCTTAGAGAGATTTCTCAGCACTAAATAAAAGAGTGGCTTCTTAAAGTTGCAAAAGAAGTCCAGCTGTTAGTTTTGGCTGGGGACAAGCACTGAGCTGGCTCCAATCGGAGATGGCAGGAAAAGGTAAACATGGCTGTATGATGTCACTGAAATGGCCTTATTTTCATCAGAAGCTAAATTCAAATACCCTCAGGGAGATGGGTTGTTTTGTTTTGTTTTGAATTACTACAGCTTTCTAAAATTCATTTTTACCTCTGTAGGCAGTGGAATTGTCCAATGGACTCCAAGTTCCATGAAGAGAAGCTTGGAAACCTGCACTCCTCTTGGTGCCTGGAAAGAGTGCTCACCAATGACTGTGAAGCAATAGATTCGCAGTCTGAGCCCTGCTTCCTGTATCATATCTTGACTGGTATGTCTTTCAAAAGGCAATGAGGTTCTGGATTCAAGTGTGGTAAATCAGAGGTGGCACTTGGCTCTCAGCAGAGTCAAGGGATCCAGACCAGAGAACTCAGTATTTCTAGTGACTAAAGAAATGGTAGGTCAGCTTTCAAAATGAGAAGAAACTCTAAGAAGAGTAGTGAGGGTGCAGGGTCCCCCCAAAGTATCTCCTTTCTCACCCATCACCCCCCAACACATACACGTAGGTCTACTCCACCTCTCTCCAAAACCCAAATCCATCTTGTGTAAGCAGTCTGGGGATCCTAACTTTAGAAGGAGAGCTAATCCAGATTATCACGTCAATTCTCCCACCCATGTTCACAGAACAGGACTGGGGGTCTCAAAGCAAAGCAGAGCTGGGGCAGATTTGGCAAAACATTCATCTGCCAAGGTAAGACCTGATGATGCTATCATCAGACACTGCCTGGTTTACAGAATGGGTTAACTGAGTGGAATAGGAAGTCAACTCTGAATTCAAATCCTGCTGCTGCTACTCCTCTGATTCTGCTTTTTTGTGCTTTAGTTTCTTCCTTCATAAAGTGTGATTACAAATCCTAACCTCATGGGAATCTCTAAAGGAGTAAATGAAGTATTCCTTGATCTCCAGAGGAATCCGTGATCTCCCAGAGCCTCAGTTTCCTAATTTGCAGAATGGGGATAACACAGCCGTTATCGCATTGTATTATTATCAGGATTATGTGAGCTAATGAACATAAACAGAGCACAGTACATGGCATAGAGTAAGCACCCAGCCAAGCTTTCAGCCGTTATGTGTATGGCTTGTGTGTGGACATCGAAATTTCTTTATATTATAATACAGACGTTTAAAAGCATTTTCATAGTCCCACAAGGTCAAAGCATTTATGAAAAGGCTTGTTGCTATTTTAGAAAACCGACCTCAATGCCTGATGAAGAGTGACATTTCTAATTTTTCCTGCTGGTATGTAAATAGCACAAAATTCTCACAAATAAATAGCTTCATTTTGTATAAACATTCCTAGCTTTCTCTGCAGTGGAGGGCAGCTCCTCACAAATTCTGAGAATGCTCTGGCTTGTCCCAGAATCAATACCTGCTGAGTTTGCTATTCAGACCAGATTATTACCAGGCAGTTGGAGTGGTCAAATACCCACAGCCAATTTTCTATAAAAAATCCCAAGTAATTGAGATGGGAGGAAGGTACCCAATAAAAGTCAGTGTGAATAATTTAGCACAGTAGCTGTCTGCAGCCTCTGAGGTAACACATTCAAGGCATTTTATTAGAGGAAGCCACTGTTGTCCCCAGAGCCTCCTGGCTGCAACCCACCCATCTAATGAAGAACAAAGAGAGTGGGGAAACAAGCAAGGCTGCGGGATCTAGGATTAATCCTTCTCTGATACCTGAGAGATCCTGTGAATGTCGAATGTGAACAGTGATGCTGTACATGATATTTTTCTAAAGGTCAGTGTTGAGAAGCATCCCGACTGGCTGCAGTGGTCACTAAACAAGGGCCCTGTGTCCCTCCCTGGCTCTGTCGATCCCTTCAAGGGGTGGACACATCTGCTGGGGATAGAGATAGGCTGGTTGCTGTCTCATAAAACTAGCCTCAAATCTTGATTAAGAGTGACATTTCTGGGAATTCCCTGACAGTCCAGTGGTTAGGACTCAGCGCTTTCACTGCTGGGGACCAGGTTCAATCCCTGGTCGGAGAACTAAGATCCTGCAAGCTGCATGGTGTGACCAAAAAAAAAAAGAAAAAAAAAGGGAGATTTCTAATTTTCTCCTGCTCCTAAGTAACTAGAACGAAATTCTCACAAATAAATGCCCTATAACCCTAGTTAGGACCAGTCAGAAGTTGGGGACACAAATGGCAGAAACCCAATTTAAATTAAATTCAGTAAAAAGGGAACTTGTTGACATGTACTACTTGTAAGAATAGAAAGTTACTCACAGGACTGAATGAATCTCTAGATTAGAATGAAGTTCACTGGTATGGAATGAGTTTACTTTAAAAAAAAAAAAAAAAAGAAGTTCACTGGATCTGATACCTGGAAATCAAGGACCCAGGTCAGAGTCTCCATGTCTCAAGGCCTGTGGTCAGAGAGGCAGAGATGGACATCCAATGCCAGAAAAAGGTATTTGGAAGAATAATGTGATGAGCAATCAATCAAAATGAGAGGCTCTGGATATTCTGTGAGCTATTCCAATTACCTACGTGTTCATAGAAGCCATGTAAAGTTGGTATAGGGGACTTCCCTGGTGGTCCGGTGGTTAAGACTCCAAGCTCCCAATGCGGGGGACCCAGGTTCAATCCCTGGTCCGATCCCTTATCAGGGAACTAGATCCCACATGCCACAACTAAGATCCTGCATGCCCCAACTATAAAGATCCCCCACGTGGCAACGAAGACCCGGCTTGCCATGACGAAGACCCAGCACAGCCAAATAAATAAACTTATATTTTTTTAAAGTTGGTATAAAGCATATTGCCAACTGTTATGGATTGAATTATGCCCCCACCCCCCCACAAAGTTCATCTGTTGAAGCTTTAACTTTCTCTATCCTTCTGAGTTCTTGGCTGAGACCCCTGTAATAAAAGATTAACAACAGAAGAAACAAACAGAAGTTTATTGACTTGTATACATCATGTATATGTGGGAGATACCCAGTGAAAAAAGATAACTCTCCAAGGTGGCTTAGAACTCCAACTTAAATTCCATCTTCATCTAACGACAAAAGAAAAAGATGTGGGAGGAGGCCAGTTCTGGGAAGTTATCTGGAAAAGCAAGTTCAACAGGAAATAGTTTGTTATACACATTTAAGCAGATACCTTCTCCATCCATAAGGTTCTCCTGTGATTCAGTCATCCTTCTCTTCCTAACACAGAGAGGGAGATGCCCTTACAATGGAGAGTTCCTTTATAAATGCAAATGTTCCTTACAAAAGGCTAACTTCTACTTCTGTGCTCGCTGTTTCTCAAAATAATCCTTATGCCAAAGAGGCATATTCTGCTACCCTTCAATATTTACTCCCCTAACTCTTTTCCTGCAAGGTCACCTTAGGCTGACTGTGCCCCTCAACCAAAGATTACATCTTCTCTCAAGGTAGTTTGTTCCTACATGACGCTCTCCTCCCCTCAAAGCCACAGGCTTACGATGGAAAGAGCTCTGCTGGTAGCAGCCCTGGGACACTGTACTATCTCTTCTGCTTCTTCTGTGACCACACTTCTGCAAATAAACCCTTTCCAAATCATCCTAATTTGAGTGTGACATCTGCTTCTCAGACTGATAGAGCTCTCTATAAAACAGAGGTGGAGAAACTGAAGGACAAAACCTTCTTTTCCCCTCCACCCAGAAGAGGATCACAGATAGTGTCCACAGTACACTGGGCCCTAACACATAAAGTTCATGTCAGATGAGAAAATTTTTTAAATGTGCCATCTGTCATCAGAAATCACTTACTTAAATAATAATGTAGGCATTTTAATTGCTTTGGGGGGTCGTTTTCACCTTTGTTTTCTAATTATACTTATATCTTAGAATCTGTGGCCGCAGTATTGAGGTCAGCTCATTACCTGGAACCCATCTTTTCTTTTTTTTTTTTTTTAGCTTCCAGCATCTTTTACTTTTCCTAGAATCTGGATACAATAACTCTAGCAAGTCAGTGCTCAATACTATTCAGGCTTCACATTTTAGGTTAATTACTTGAATATTATAAATGTGAATGCACTTTCCCATAACTGGGAAACTAAAATTTGACATAACTCATTTACTCAATACTTATGTAACCATGCAAAATTTTATATGCAACATGAGTTTTCATATTATAGAATTTGACCTTCTTACAAACTAGCTTACATAACAGTTACTTTGCTTATCTGTCCTAACCTGTGAAGTGCTGTACCAACGCTTTTCTATGATGTACTTAAACAGGTGAATTCTCCTTACATAAGGGTAAGAAACCTGAAGCTCCAACCCAGAAATATAAAATTCTTTTGTTTCAGCAGACTTAATACCAGAAACAGATTATGGGCAACTCTTACCTAAGTAGTAAGTACTATAGGAAGTTACAGTGTTGACCAAAAGAAAACACAGGCTTCTCATTAAATTTTTTAATGGGTCTCAAATTCTGTGACAGATCTTTGGTCAAGTTGTTTCCATTAAAAAGTACTGATTTTAAAAACTAATAACTTAAAACTGCCACACACAAAACAAATGGTCCACAACACATTCTCCTTTCCTTCTGAAGGTTTTACGATGCATTGTTATCATTAACCAGTCTTTTGCTATTAAACTTAAATGGCCAATTGAGACAAACAGTTCTGAGACCGTTCTTCCACCACTGATTAAGACTGGGGTGGCAGGTATTGGGGATAATATTCATTTAGCCTTCTGAGCTTTCTGGGCAGACGTGGTGACCTTGCCAGCTCTGGCTGCCTTCTTGTCCACTGCTTTGATGACACCCACAGCAACCTCTGTCTCATGTCACGAACAGCAAAGCGGCCCAGAGGAGGATAGTCAGAGAAGCTCTCAACACACATGGGTTTGCCAGGAACCATATTAACGATGGCAGCATCACCAGATTTCAAGAATTTGGGGCCATCTTCCAGCTTTTTCCCAGAACGACGATCAATCTTCTCCTTCAGCTCAGCAAACGTGCAGGCAATGTGAGCTGTGTGACAATCCAGCACAGGTGCATAGCCAGCACTGACTTGGCCTGGATGGTTCAAGATAATCACCTGAGCTGTGAAGCCAGCTGCTTCCATCGGTGGGTCACTTTTGCTGTCACCAGCCACATTGCCACGACGAACATCTTTGACAGACATGTTCTTGACATTGAAGCCCACATCGTCCCCAGGAAGGGCTTCACTCAAAGCTTCATGGTGCATTTCAACAGACTTCACTTCAGTTGTCACATTGACTGGAGCAAAGGTGACCACCATGCCAGGTTTGAGAACACCAGTCTCCACTCGACCCACAGGGACAGTGCCAATACCACCAATTTTGTAGACGTCCTGGAGGGGCAAACGCAAGGGTCTGTCAGTTGGGCGAGTTGGTGGCAGGATGCAATCCAGAGCTTCAGGCAGTGTGGTTCCACTGGCATTGCCATCTTTACGGGTGACTCTCCATCCCTTGAACCACGGCACGTTAGCACTTGGCTCCAGCATGTTTTCACCGTTCCAGCCAGAAATTGGCACAAATGCTACTGTGTTGGGGTTGTAGCCAACTTTCTTAACGTAGGTGCCGACTTCCTTTACAATTTCCTCGTATCTCTTCTGGCTGTAGGGTGGCTCGGTGGAATCCATTTTGTTAACTCCAGCAATTAGTTGTTTCACACCCAGAGTGTAGGCCAGAAGGGCCTGCTCACAGGTCTGCCCATTCTCGGAAATACCTGCTTCAAATCCACCAACACCAGCAGCAACAATCAGGACAGCACAGTCAGCCTGGGATGTGCCTGTAATCATGTTTTTGATGAAGTCTCTGTGTCCTGGGGCATCAGTGATGGTCACATAGTAATTGCTGCTCTCGAACTTCCATAGAGAGATATCAATGGTGATACCACGCTCGCGTTCAGCTTTCAGTTTGTCCAAGACCCAGGCATACTTGAAGGAGCCCTTCCCCATCTCGGCAGCCTCCTTCTCGAACTTTTCAATGGTTCTCTTGTCGATCCCACCACATTTGTAGATCAGTTGGCCATTAGGGGTGGACTTCCCCGAATCTACGTGTCCAATGACAACGATGTTGATGTGGGTCTTCTCCTTTCCCATTTTTGCTTAGGTTTAGCGGTGGTTTTCACGACACCTGTGTCCTGGCAGCAAACCCATTGCGAAAAAGCTGTCCATAATTTTGACTGCTCAGGATTTCCATCTGTGACATGGTCAGCAATGTGTCATGCTTTTATTTTTGTTTTTTCAGAGTTTAATATCTGAAAAGTAAAAAAGTCTTCTCTACAGTGGTGAGGATTTAATCTCCTGGGGAAGCACTACAAAGTTAAAAAATTTGGGATTCCTGGGGTTCCCTTTCCTTTTGCCAGTGACCTCAACTCCTTCCCTCATTTCACTAGCTTCACATTTAATCATTCTGTACTTCAAAGGCAAATTGCCCATTTGTTTAATGCCTACTATCTACAAGGCACTGCACATGGTTTTCCTTCTTAGAGCAACCAACCCTATGAGCCACATCTAATCATCCCATTTTTATAACCAAGGAGATAAGCTTAGGAAGGTAATCCCTTCAATATGACCCAACTTGTGAGTGGCAAAGGATGGGAAGGCACCAGGTCTAAGTGATCGCTGAGAGCATGATCCACGCCACCTGGGATTCTGCTGCTGCCTGCTGCCCTTTGACCCGCTCACTCCTCCCACCATGTACCTTCACCTGAATCTGTAATACTTCACCTGGAATGCTGTGCCCACCGTGATCCTCCCCTCCCCCTGATTTAGACCTCACCTCCAGCATTTCCTCCATGGCTGACTTTACCTAACGGTGGGGCATGGCTACTGGCAGATTAATACACAGAGATACGAACAAATGCCTTCCAGAATTCACTCAGAGATATAATCATCTTGTTTGTGTGGTATTTTTGTCTCCTAAGCTAGAACTTCTGTTTCTTGGGCACCTCCACCTCACCCTCCCCACAATCTATTTCAGTCCTCTGCACACAGGACATCCTCAACAGATGCCACTGACTGACCGGAGAATTAAAACACTGGAAATTTCGAAAAGTCTTGCTTGTGAAGGGGAAGTACACCATTCCTCCCCTGCTTTTTAAAGAAATATTTTCTGAAGAATACTATATTTTCCCTTGTGATATTTTCCCTTGTGATTTCCCCGAGGAACTAAACAGGAGCTGTCAGAACTGCTGGTGGAGAGATTTATTTGCACTCAGTGCTCTGTTCTGTCTGTCTGTTGTGCTTTATGAATTTTAAAGGAAAGGAAAGGAAACCTTTAGGTCGGGAATTCACTTGTTGAAAGGCTTTGTGCTACAGCCTACGGGAAGGAGAGGCCTTGTGGCTTCATCAAGAGTCAGAATGCCGCTCCTGTGTTTTGCCTGATCACTGACTTCCTTAGAAGGGGGCTTTGGCAGGGTTGTTTACTCTCATTCTATGCCTCAATATTTAAATCTCGAAATGAAGAGAGCTCCTTCTTGTCTAAGGACATGGGGTGCAGGGCAAAGGGAGTCTGCTACTCAAAAATACAGCCAGCCTGGCTTGCTCCAGGACAGATAAAGAAGCCTCACGTTTACCTCATCTTCATTTAGGCAGTGAGGGCCTGGTTAAAATACAAATGTGTCATCTAGGAAAACGTGATACTGTTTTGCTTGTATTCCATGATGCACATTTCACCCACATTTTAATGTTTCTGAATCGAGATGCGTTTTTACAATCACTGTGACTCTGTAATGTAGTAGCTCTTCTTTATTCCCCCTGAATTGTTAAGTTCATTGCTATTAAATATATAAGAACCTCTAGAAAACTTGCTGAAACGTGAGACATCTGGGACCCACAGGAACAGGTGCCAATTCAGGTCTGGAAAGTGATGAGGAATTTGCCTTTGCAACAAGCGCCCCAGGTGATTCTGAGCAGGGAGCCCTGCTTCAAGAGTCCCCAGTCATTTCCTTAGTTCAAAGAATATGATCTTTATGGATCTTAGTAGTTCATCAGGTGTGTCCTATGGAGGCTGCCTGGGTCCTCAGTCACTGGGTGTGCAAGTCAGAACCAGGCCCTGGGGAGAGAGCCGCCCTTTAAGCATGGCAGTCATGGGTCCTGCATTTTCTCAGTTCCGCTATGCTCTGCCGTTTTTCCCTGAAATGCTCATATTTTGACATCTAAACTCCATCTCCCAGATGCCTTTCACTTTCAGACATTTCACAGATATTTCCATAAATTAGGTAAGTTTCTGCCCTTGAGAAACTCACACTCTAGTGAGTGGGTCTTGCAAACCGACCTGAGCAGGATTACTGGTGCTAAAATGGGAGCCATCCAGGAATTGTTATATCAAGGGTCAGCTACTCTCCTCTACAACTGTGTTACCTGATTATGATCAAAGCAAGCCACCGGCAAGATTCCGCTGCACCTACAGACACTTACTAATAAGATTATACAACCTCACATGCAAGGTTCTCCCAAAACAATTACCAGTATTCCAGGGGCAGGATCCTGTCACCAGTAGAGCCACCATGGGGCAACTAGAATCCTCCAAAGTTCATGGCTGGACCCAAAACCAAGTAAAGTCTTACCTCAGGCAGCATTCTAAGGGTACAGGCTATAATTCTAGCTGAATGTGTATATCCTGTTCATGCACGAGTGGAAGGTTTCTAAACTATTTTAACTTAGGCACTTATCTTGAATATCTTTATATTCATCAAGGAGATTCCATTTCTAACTTTCATCATGTTAATCAAAGGCCACCAATTTCACCAATAAAAAAAAATTCGGACACAAACTATGCTAATTGGCAAAGTACCCATATTGATGGAGATGTGAATAACAGAAGTTCTTTGCCTCTATATTATACATTCTTGATTAGAGTCCAGAAACATTTGGTTAGAACCTAAACTAGGTGGCACACACATAATACAGCAGTGTATATTCAGAAGTCTTTAATAACAGACCTCTTAAGACTGCATCAGACTCACACACACATTGTGGTACAAAGCAACAATGTCTCTTGGGAGAAGTATGTAACGGAGCTCTGAGGACACAAACAAGAGAGTGACTAATTCTATCTGGCAGATGGGAAGTGAGGGGGTAAGGACAGAATATCCTCACGGAAGAAATGGCCAAAGCTGAGTTTGTTTAAATGGGTAGGAATGTATCAATCAGGCAGATTCAGGGTATACCCAGCAAAGGGAAACAGCGCAGGCCTAGCACAGTCTTGAGAAGCTACACACCTCACATTGGGCACCTGATGGGGAAGATGGGCTAGAACTGTAGCCAGGAACTAGACAACAAAGAACCTTCTAGATCCTGCTCCAGGGTTTGCTCTTTGCCTAGTGGGCATCCAGAAGTGAGACAGCAATCTCTTATCCACTCCAACTTTGTTTTGTTTTTTGTTGTTTTTTAAAATTTTTGGCTGCACCGCATGGCATGTGGGATCTTAGTTCCCCGACCAGGGATAGAACCCACACCCCCTGCATTGGAAGGCAGAGTCTTAACCACTGGACTGCAGGGGAAGTCCCCTTACCTACTCCACCTTTGGTTCAGAACATAGAATCAACCTGGTTGGTTGAGACCAGCAGAGATCCAACATGGGTCAGTCTTCTTCCCAAGCCTTTCTAACTGAAGTCCCAGAGGCCTGACTATCTACTCCATCCATACTGTTTTCTTCCATAAAAATCCAAGTAGAAAGACCAGGTCCCTAGAGTCATTTACTGGTTGGTTGAAAGGGTGACTTGAACAAGTTTCTTTATCTCTCTGACCCTCAGTGTCCTCATCTGTAAAATGGGGGTAATTATACCTACTTCTAAGGATTGTTATGAAGATCAAGACAGAGCCTGATAGAGAGGAGATGCTCAAGTAATTTTATTTTTAGTGTCTATGTCTTTTAAATCTTTATCATTATTTTTCCTTGTTTATGAATTCTTAGAAGGAATAAGATCTATGTTATACAAGTAGTATTTTATCTCAGTATAACTGGAGATGACCATTCACTGACCTTGTGCCATAAATCTTACTCTAAACCCTTTAAAATCTAGACATTTAGTCCTAAGGCTCCCAACCCTACTAAATTCCATAAACCTCTCTTATCTGTCTATTGGTCTTATCAGGGTGAGGCTCTCTTGTTGTTTCCAGAGAAAACAACAAGAACTATTTTCTATTTCTAGTCCCAGATGCAACAAGAAGATCACAGATACCAGCTCTCAAGCTCTTTTTCCTTCCTGTTTTCGTGTCTATTCATATCTATAACAGCTCTAAGCTTTGAGAATCATGATGGCCAGTGGGCTGGCAGGGCTGCCTTCCACTATCTTAACAAAGTTCAACCTCAATGCCCTTGGCAATTTTTCCTGCGGGAGGAGCATCTCTTTTTCTAAGGACACCTCATTAGCCCTAACAGGACTTTCAAAAGAAGGCCAGAAATTTCCCCCACTCACAGTCTCATCATCGTTTACAGCCCCTCCCCTCAACAAAACAAACTTGGATTATTGAAACAGGGCTCTGTCCTTTTCTCTTACTGATCTGATTCTGAGCAGGATTTTTAAAGATCCACTTTTCTGCTTTCCTTAAAGAGATTAACACTTTAATCCAGGGCAGCAAGCTGCAACCACAAGCATTTTGAATCAAATTTAAATTCTGGGGGCTTTTGCTGCTCCTCAATTTGCCATTGGCTCTCCTCAGCCCTCCCAACTCTGGTACAGCCCTGCATCACACAGTTACCCACCCGCCCTTGAAGGCATCTGACCAACCCCCATCCCAAGCTCTAGTCATTATAACCCTTGCCACATTACAGGCACCTTACCCCATTAACTAGTTAGTTGTCAAGGCCAGGAATGTTCATCCCATAATGGAAGTTTTTTGTGGGGGGAGATGATAAGGGGAAGAGCAAAACTCTCTGACTGTAGGCCTGGATTAGGAGCCCTCGGGTAGGGAAACCAGTGGCTGGGGCCCGAGAAACGCTGGTGTGTGGAATGTCACTGACTGAGCAAAATGATGACAGATTGCTTCCATCACCTTCCCCAGAGGCAGTGCTTGCCCTGGTGAAAACTAACAAAGACAGCCTTTGTCATAGCCAGTGTTCAGGGACAGGAGAAGGAAGAGGGACAATGGCACAGGGCTCTGGGAAAAACAGAAACGTGATTCACCACTCCTTGCACCCTTGAAATTAAGAGGACATTGTTTTGTTTTCTGGTATTTATGACAAACATTAACCCCAGGGCATTTGCCAATAAGGCCCAAGTTTAAAATCCCAGCTTCCAAGAGGAGAAATTAGAAAAGAATCCTCTCATCAATTGCTCTTCCACCAAGACAGTAACCTGGACTGTCCTTATTAGAAATGTCTCATTACTGCCAATAATAGTAATAATTACAATATTAAGTAATGACTAAAGAATAAGTACAAGCAGACTCCTTGTTCATAGTGGCTCCTGGTGATAACTGTCTCTGATAATCAAAGCTGAGAATCCACATTTCATGATGGGCTGCTCCAGAGATGCTGCCTCACCCCCAGCGTTGTAACAAGCCACAGTCAAGCGGCTTGAGTTTGATTCTTTTGCAGGTTGGGGCAGACAGAACAGATTTGTGGCTCTTTCTGTCTTTTTTGAAAATTAATACCATCGTAGAGGTTGTGTGATATCACCACACACCTATCAGAATGACTAAAATGAAAAATAGTGACAATGGACTTCCCTGGTGGTGGAGTGGTTAAGAATCCACCTGCCAATGCAGGGCACACGGGTTTGAGCCATGGTCTGGGAAGATCCCATATGCCACGGAGCAGCTAAGCCCGCGAGCCACAACTACTGAGCCAGTGTGCCACAACTACTGAAGCCCGCGCGTCTAGAGCCTGTGCTCTGCAACAAGAGAAGCCACCGCAATGAGAAGACTGCGCACCACACGAAAGGCAGCCCCTGCTCGCAGCAACTAAAGAAAGCCCACGCGCAGCAACAAAGACCCAATGCAGCCAAAAATAAATAAATAAATTTATTTAAAAAAAGAAAATAGTGACAACACCAAGGTGTCTAGTGGTTACGGCTCAGCGCTCTCACTGCTGAGGGCCTGGGAACTAAGATCTCGCAAGCCATGTGACAAGCCAAACACACACACACACACACACACACACACACACACACACACAATCGACTTCTTGGATGATGATTGCTATATGACTCATACATACGTACATCAGTGGTTCGCTGTGAAAAGTACAGCCACATTTTTCTAAGACCTTCAAATGAAATCTTTTTAAAAAAATATCTAGGGCTTCCCTGGTGGCACAGTGGTTGAGAGTCCGCCTGCCAATGCAGGGGACACGGGTTCGTGCCCCGGTCCGGGAAGATCCCACATGCCACGGAGCAGCTGGGACCGTGAACCATGTTCGCTGAGCCTGCGCGTCTGGAGCCTGTGCTCCGCAATGGGAGAGGCCACAGCAGTGAGAGGCCCACGTACCGCAAAAAAAAAAAAAAAAATGTCTAAACTCCAACTTTGAGTCTTTGCTCATACTTCTCCTTCCATCCGGAACACTTTCCTCAGCCTTTCTCCCCATGAATCTCTATCTATGGCTTAAGTCCCAAGTAAAACGCTACCTCCATAAATCCATCTCAAAATTTCTGAGTCAGAATGTATTTCATCCTTCTCTATATTCTTAAACCTACCTCTATTTTAGTTGTTATCCTCCCACTTAGGTACACAAGTAACTCTCAGAAGGAACGTGTGTACATGCCTAATAGTTTAGAAACACGATGGTTGTTTCCATCTTCCAGGTATGCTTTTCCTTCTGATTGCCCATTGTTTGCTTCTTATTCTTGATGTTCAAATCTTAGCTTAGATGGCACCTCCTCAGAAAGGCCATCTCTGGCCACCCAATCTAAAGTCAATATCCAGTCATCCTCTTGCCCTCTTTAAGTTATCAGTATGGCATTTTTTTGTTTCTTTGTTTGTTAGTTTATTTATTGTGGTAAAATATACATAATATAAAATTTACCATTTCAACCATTAAAAAAAATTTATTTATTTTATTTTTGGCTGCATAGGGACTTCATTGCTGTGCGCAGGCTTTCTCTAGTTGTGGCGAGCGGGGGCTACTCTTTGTTGCGGTGCGTGGGCTTCTCATGGCGGTGGCTTCTCTTGCTGCGGAGCACAGGCTCTAGGCATGTGGGCTTCAGTAGTTGTGGCACGTGGGCTCAGTAGTTGTGGCTCATGGGCTCTAGTGCAGGCTCAGTAGTTGTGGTGCATGGGCTTAGTTGCTCCACAGCATGTGGTATCTTCCCAGACCAGGGCTCAAACCCATGTCCCCTGCATTAGCAGGTGGACTCTTAACCACTGCGCCCCCAGGGAAGCCCTCAACTATTTCTAAGTATACAATTCAGTGGCAGTAGACACATTCACAGTGTTGCACAAGGATCACCACTATACATTTCCAAGATTTTTTCATCTTTCCAAACAGAATTGCTACACTCATTAAACAGTAACTCCCCATTACCCGTCTCCCCCGCCCCTGGTAACCTCTATTACGCACTCTGTCTCTACAAATTTGCCTACTCTAGGTCACCTCATATAAAGTGGGATCATACAATATTTGTTCCTTTGTGTTTGGCTTATTTCACTTAGCATAATGTTTTTAAGGTTCATCCACGTTGTAGCATGTGTCAGAACTTCATTCCTTTTTAAGACTGAATACTATTCCATTGTATGTATATACCACATTTATCCATTCATGCATCAAAAGACACTGTGCTGTTTCCACCTTTTGCCTACTGTGAATAATGCTGCTATGAAGATGGGTGCATATATATCTGTTTAAGTCTCTGCTTTTAATTCTTTGGGGGTTTATACCTAGAAGTGAAATCGCTGGATCACATGGTAATTTTACGTTTAACTTTTTGAGAAACCACCATACTGTCAGCCTGGCATATTTCAAATGCATTTGTGTGTCTGCTCCACTGAAATGAAACCTTCATGAGAGCAGGGACCACATCTGTCTTTTCCCTCCCTGCATCCCCAGCACCTAAAACAATTCTGGCACACAACAGACACTCAGAAGTTTTTGTTGAGTGAATGAATGAAGTAGGTCCTCAGCAATTGTTAGTGTTCTGTCTCCTTTATACTCTTAAATCAATCGCAAACTACCTGAGGGCAGGGCTAGGTCTCATCGTCTGTGTAACCTCAGCACTTAACACATTGAAGACACCCAATAAATACT
The DNA here is from genome assembly GCF_003031525.2 of Neophocaena asiaeorientalis asiaeorientalis. NCBI lineage: Eukaryota > Metazoa > Chordata > Mammalia > Artiodactyla > Phocoenidae > Neophocaena > Neophocaena asiaeorientalis. Next base: position 7,637,300 of record NW_020172731.1, on the reverse strand, counting down.
TGTAGAGCTGAAGTATCAATAAATCCCCATTATTTGCTTACAGTTTGGATTTCTCAGTTGAGTTCTCTAGATTCTGGCTAATGATTATGGATTAGGAGGAATGGAAGGCTTTTCCCTGGCTTTTTAGGGAGCAAAAGAAAAGGCCCACTGAGGCCCACATGCTAGTGCCTCCTAGGCATCTCTGCCTCACTTTTTCTCTCATCCTTTTCCCTTTGATTTCTAGATTCTAGCACTTGCCAGAGCCAGGACTAAAGGAAGCAGGATCAACTGAGAAATCCATTAAATTACATCATCTGCCTCTGAGAATTGAGGCATGCTGGCTGAGTCTTTGGTTCAGATAAAATACAAGTTCTGATATCCCAAGACTTCCTAAAGTTTCAAGTAACGTTCTTTGGAATAAAAATTTTAATGACTTTCAAGTAGTTCTGAGCCTGGTAATTCTGATTATATATGCCATATACAGATAACGAATATATTTTACCACTCTGTATTATATATAATAAATTACACACACACTGCACATTGCACTTCATGTATAGTAATGGGTCACTACATGGGGATGGCAAAACCCAAGTAAAAACACCCCTGGTACCTGGAATCATTTCCATGGATTTTCTCCCCAAATCCTGTCAGCCTCCTTTACTATTAGGAACACTCTTTGTTTCAGCCAGCAGTTTTCGAAACAAAGGAGGATAAGAGAAACCTCCTAGAATCTCAACAACAGTAGGCTCCAAAAGGCTGCCAGACTACAACTATTTTCCCAGTGGCTCCACCAACCCTCCCAGCTCTCTCCTGCCCTCTGCATCGGGGCCACTGGCCTTCACCCAGGTCCTGCCTCCATAGTCTGTTGCCTGAGTGATTCCCAGACAGGCGGCCTCAGGTCAACCTTCGATTATAGAGCCTCAATCGCCCCTCCATCTCTGCATCTCCCCACATTAAAAAACTTCTTAAGGCTTTATCACTGCCTGGGCTCTGCCTCAGGTGAAGGCCATTCTAGTGGGGCCGTGATTCTTGGGGGGCTTTGCTCACTTGAGGAGCACTAAGTCTTGGGTGTGAGGAGGGTGAGTAAGATTACTGTCTAACCAAAGGAAATGCTGGATTCAGAAACTTGGCTCACAGTTAGACAGAGAATAGGGAGTTTTATAAAACTCCAGCCGTGCACTGAAACCACACCCAAAATCTGTCTCCAAATCCCTAGTTTCCAATGTGCTCTTTTTTCTTTAAAAAATACTTTGAGGATAAAGAAGATGTGGCACATATATGCAATGGAATATTACTCAGCCATAAAAAGAAACGAAATTGAGTTATTTGGAGTGAGTTGGATGGACCTAGAGTCTGTCATACAGAGTGAAGTAAGTCAGAAAGAGAAAGACAAATACCGTATGCTAACACATGGAATCTAAAAAAAAAAAAACGTTCTGAAGAACCTAGGGGCAGGACAGCAATAAAGACGCAGATGTAGAGAATGGACTTGAGAACACGGGGAGGGGGAAGGGTAAGCTGGGACAAAGTGAGAGAGTGGCATGGACATATAAACACTACCAAATGTCAAATAGATAGCTAGTGGGAAGCAGCCACATAACACAGGGAGATCAGCTCTGTGCTATGTGACCATCTGGGGGGAGATGGGGAGGGTGGGAGGGAGACGCAAGAGGGAGGGGATATGGGGATATATGTATACGTAGAGCTGATTCACTTTGTTATACGGCAGAAACGAACACACCATTGTAAAGCAATTACACTCCAATAAAGATGTTTTAAAAAAAAATTGTTTGCAGGGAATTCCCTGGTGGCCCAGTGGTTAGGGCTTGGGGGCTTTCACTGCCAGGGCCCAGGTTCGATCCCTGGTTGGGGAACTGAGATCCTGCAAGCCAGTGGCGCAGCCAAAAAAATAAAAAATGGTGTGCAATTTTTTCCCAATCATGTGTCATCTTTATTACCTCCTGCTGGAGCAAGCAGATGAGGGAAGAGGGAAGTGGACCACGTCTCAGCTGACAGATGAGTGAGAAGTGAGCAGAGTGAGAAGGTCAAGGTCAAGAGGAGCAGAAGGCAGAGGTGGAAACCAGGTGGGAGGATGACCCCAGGTGAACTTCATCTGCCATATCTCCTCCCCTGTCAGTCCTTTCTGCTGCTGCCAGTTACTGGTTACTAAGTGTCCTGGAGCAAAGGCTCTCTAATAGGAACAGGACAGAAGGGTGCTCAGAACTCTCCTGTCAGGCCAGGCTGCTCCCTGCCCCCAGGCCACATGTAGGTTCTGGTCAAATTATAAGGACAGAAATGCCTGCCAGGATGTCCCAAAGGAAGGGCTAAAACAAAGACTGTCCTCAGGCTGTCTCACTGCTAGAGCCTAGCAAGTGCTCAGGCCCAGAGGAGAGATACAAAGGGCCTCAGAGTGCCTCGGTACCCAGTTCATATGTGTCAGATGAATGCATTGAGAGAGACAATCCATATTGGCTTGGCCAAAAAGTTTGTTCCGGCTTTTCCATAGCATTGTAAGAGCAGAAAAACCCGAACGGACTTTTTGGCTAACCCAATACCTAAATACATGCATGTGTACATACATACATACACACGCAGATAGATACAGAGATGACGGATGGATAGTAGGAAGTTTCCATAGTTCATCCCTTTCTGACCTACTCACCTGAGTCTGATCTAGGGCTGTTTCCAGTCACCGGTTCCAGCTATTCATTCATACCCAAGTACACACTAATCAGGTCGCCACTGCAGGAATGGGAGGGGAAGGGGCACAGCCATTCCTATTAGAAGCCCCTCACTGTGATGGCAGCAGTCCCATAAAAATCTGTACAGAGGATAGAGTAGGTGTTATCTGCCCCAACTGCAGATAAAAGTGAGACATAGAAAGTAGACTGTGACCGTAGAACAGGCAGTTGGTGGTTGCAGAAGGTCTTAGAACCCAGGACCTCTGGCCCCTAAGCTGGAACACTCTCCTACAGCCGGAGGCCATGGGACAGAGTGAATGTGAACTTGACTTCACTTATTAATCATCCAGCCTCCACTATCTCTCACTGTTGGGGGAAGAGCTCTTTCCTGCTTGTTGTCCTAAGGAGGGCAAACAACAACCAAATTAGCCAAACAGGCCAGCCCTGAACAAAGTTCCAAAGTGAAGGCCTTTGTTTGCTTGCTTGCTTGCATTCAGCCTGTCCCAGGACACTTCATCTCCATCAGGAATGCTCTCCTAATTCCTGAAGAGTCTTTTTGGTAGAGATAGTAGAGGAAAGAGAGAGCACTGGCCCTCAGGCAGAGATGCCTCTAATAAACTCATTCATGTTGCTACACGGTTTCTTTTTAAGTTAGGCAACATCCTAAGAGAAGTCTTAAACTGGGTAAATGATTGTATCCTCTTTTTCACAGGCATTTGCATTTTAAAAGGGGAAGACTAAGATTCTGGAATGGCCTTCTCCAATAGCAGTGCTATAGGCATGACCCAGGAAAGAGAACGGACAGAGGTCAGAGGTGGAGGTCAGAGACCTTTCCAGCTACTGGTTGCCACCTACTCCAACCACAAGGCCAGTCTAGCAGCCCAAAGCTTTGGGACAGAGGAGGGGAAGAGGGCGCCCACTGACAGAAGCATCGCACTGGGGAGTGTCACTTTCTCAACTTAATCGCTCTGACGTGCATCCTGGTTGGGGTGGGAGGTAGGTGGAGAGGAGCCAAAACACTTTGAGAGAAGTCCGAGGATCTATCTTGCTTTCTGAAATCAAAACTGAAGCTGATGGGCTTCCCTGGTGGCGCAGTGGTTGGGAGTCCGCCTGCTGATGCAGGGGACGTGGGTTCGTGCCCCGGTCTGGGAAGATCCCGCATGCCGCGGAGCAGCTGGGCCCGTGAGCCATGGCGGCTGGGCCTGCACGTCCGGAGTCTGTGTTCCGCAACGGGAGAGGCCACAACAGTGAGAGGCCCGCGTACCGCAAAAAAAAAAACAAAACAAAAACTGAAGCTGACAACATTCAGTTAAGAGGAAAAAAAAAAAAAAAAAAAAGGAACATGGCCGTTAAGTGATTTCTTCTGAATCGCTGACGAGTCACAGGTTCTCTCTCACCCCTCCTCGCCTTCAGTTTTCTGGAGGCTGTCTGCTTGTGTCTTATCTCTTCTCCCTGCATCCAGAGACAGTGCTTGCTTTGCGCAATTCTTGACTCCTGACCAAAGCTGGGTGGAATGCATACTGCTGAGAAAAGCCCCTCTTTGGACCTAGGACAAAGCCCTGCACCGGGGATAGGCTCCTCCCCCGGCCCCTGCTACCTGCCCCCGCAAGCCTGAGATGACACTGTCAGCCCCTCACGCAAGTGAGGCCAGCCTGACGGTCCCTTGCTGCCTGCTCCATGGGCCAGTTCCCTTTGCTCTTTCTTCAAACTGCCTCACGAGGTTTGCTATTAAACTCTCCATGATTTTAGTACCACCTGTTGCCAACAAATGTGAGACAGGAATAAAGTTGACCAACAGTTCCAGCCTTTGTCACTGAATTTCAACCAGGAGTTGGTCCCAAGTCCAATGAGAGGTGTCCTTCTAAAAGACACAGAGGAGAGACGGGCACAGAGAAGAGGAGGAGGAAATGTGACCATGGAGGCAGTGATCGGAGTGATACAACTGCAGATCCAAGAAACCACCAGACACTGGAAGAGACAAGGAATGGAATCTCCCCTAGAAGCCTCTGGAGGAAGCGTAATCCTACTTTTTCCTTATTTCCAACTTCTGGCCTCCAGGACTATAAGGGAATCAATCTCTGTTGTTTTAAGCCACCCAGATTGTGGTAATCGGTTGTTCTGATAAAATACAAGTAAAAGATGGTACCGTTGCCCAATCTGAATCCAAGGTTTGAGAAGCTGTGTGGTGCCCCACAGATGCACACATCTCACTAGTAAGTGATGGTAGTTATTTAAGAATGAAATAAGAGTATCTTTATTTGTATTGGTTTTTCAGGTGGTGTCTACGTTGTTAGGACCTAAGTACATATTAAATTATTTGGATACAACTACTTAATAAATAGAATTTTTAAGCCTTTCTTTCTGGCCTAGGGATACTGTGAAGAAATCCCTGAGACAGTGTGCTGTGAAACAAGGGGAAGTGTAGGACACTGGGTGCTGGTGTCTGAAACCCAGGTTCCCTGGATTTTGCTGCTTTGCATCCCTAGCAGATTGCCTTCTTACAAATAGTCCAAAGGGCCCTCTACCATGAAAGGGAAAGGGGCAAAGGAGGGCATACTCCTTCCCTTTAAGGGCACATCCTGGCAGATGGACTCATCACATTTGTTCCCAATGCATTGGCCAGAACGAAGTCACATGGCCATGCCTAGCTGCAAGGGAAGCAGGGACATGCAAACTGTCCCCTAGGGGCCATGTGCCAGATAACAATGGGGGGTTTATTAAGGTGCACAAGAAGCAGAGAATGAGTATAGGGGATAAACTTGCAGCCTCTGGCTCTGACATGAATGGAAAGTACGGAGCTGTATTCCTTCTCTCTCAATAAGCGGTGATGTTACCCACAGTAATATTCATTGCTCACTGGTCTGAAAGAGAGCGGGAGACTCTGGGAGCAAGGAAGGGCACAATAAAACAGGTTGGAACCCTGGCAACACCAACAAAGAAGGCACACGGCGTGCAGGTGCAAGTAGTAGGTGCCGTGTAGAGACAGCACAGTAAGAGTTTTATTGCTTTAGTTTTGTTTTTTGTCTTTTAGAAGTTATCAACAGTCTTCCATCTACAGAGGTAAGAACATTTTGGAGAACAGCCCTTTGTTCTCATAAGAGCTACTCTCTTTTTTAGGGCAAGACAGTAATAGATTGTATCTTTGGTTTGACCAGGCTTGTTATTACTATTAACTGCTTCCCTAACCACTTGTTTACACGCCAATTTTAACATAAGAACCAACAATTCCCTTCTTTTCTTTTTTGAGACTTAAAATTATTAAAAATATTGGATGGACTATGATAGCGTAGACCAAAACTTGATGACAGGGTAAGGCAGTGGGTTATCAGATTTTAAAAATTCACTATGAGAGTAGAGGTTGACTGGATGAGTAGGTTGGCTGTTCCACTAGCATTTGGATACCCAAGGGGACCATTTGTCTGGATGGGGGAGGCTTCAACCCTACCACCTGGAACAGGCTTCTCCACTAGAAGAAGCGCTGCAGTCAAAATAGTTGGCCATCACCTTACAAAGTCCCCTCCTTTTTCTCCAGCAAGGGTCCCTTCCTCCGCTCTATTTGTGCCACATGCATATATGTCTGTTCACACGCCACACTGCTATGCTTCTATATCATAGGCTCCTTCCAGCCTTGGCTTCCCCTGGATTTGCTGCTGGCCTCACAGACGGGTGACATGGGCAAGCTGTGCCCCGTGACCAGCTCTGTCCCTTATTTCCCCACAGCCAGACTGTAGATGTACATAGTTACTAGTGAAGGGTTTGGGAGTGGCTGAAGGACATTACAGTGTAAAAGAACTTACAGCCTGACACAAAACTTGGCCATTTCCAGAGTCCCAGGTCATGAGACCTTTGTTTATGCTCCTGCTACACTCACATCCTTACTAAATAATTTGTCCCTCACTCTAGGGACACTCTCCTACCAATCCCTCACAAGCTGGGCTCAGCAAACCACTCACAGTGGTCATCTAACTCAGGGGAAGTCCCATGTCCCTTTTTTAAATATATATATTTATTTATTTACTTTTGGTTGTGTTGGGTCTTCGTTGCTGCACATGGGCTTTCTCCAGTTGCGGCAAGCAGGGGCTACTCTTCGTTGCAGTGCACAGGCTTCTCATTGCGATGGCTTCTCTTGTTGCAGAGCACGGGCTCTAGGCACGCAGGCTTAGTTGCTCCACGGCATGTGGGATCTCCCCAGATCAGGGCTCGAACCCATGTCCCCCGCATTGGCAGGCGGATTCTTAACCACTGCGCCACCAGGGAAGCCTCCATGTCCCTTTTATTTAAGATCACAGAGGCTAGTGTGACAGAAGACCAAGAGGGTGGGACGAGGCCTCTGGCTCCCACCCCACCTCACCCACCCAGCACAAAAGGATGCACAACCTTTGAGCCTTTCTGCTGCCTGATCCTGTGTGGCCAATTCCCCAGGCAGTCCTCCCAAGTAGAAAGCAGGAAGCTCGTCAGGAAATGTAGATCATCATATGACTGTTTTACCTTCTTACAAAGGCTTCAGGTACATAGTCGAAGAAATGTGCCAGCCTCCCAGCCTGGCCTGTCTGGCCCAGGAAATACGGTCTCAAGTAACTGAGGCATTTCCACAGCACAGCCTGGGATGGGTCTTAGTACTTGGGGTTTGGTCACCTTCCAAAACAACCCACTCGTGTGAGGAAAAGCTGGGCACCCTCGTTCTTCTGGTGGTTAGCTACTGGAGCACACACATAAACCTCCCAGTTCTAAAGAAGAGAAACATTTTTCCTAAGTGCCATATAATCTGTAACGATTCCCCTACCTGTGAAAAAGCTAGGGACAGCTTTTTATTGTTGTTCTTGCTGTTTTTGTTGATATTTCTGTATCCCAAACCAGCCCCCATAGGCCCTCAGTGCTCAAAAAGCTGGCCCATTATTTTTTTTAAATTTTATTTTATTAACTTTTTATACAGCAGGTTCTTATTAGTTATCTGTTTTATACACATTAGTGTACATATGTAAATCCCAATCTCCCAATTCATTCCACCACCACCCCGGCCCTGGCCACCTTCCCCCGCTTTGTGTCCATACATTTGTTCTCTACATCTGTGTCTCTATTTCTGCCCTGCAAACCGGTTCATCTGTACCATTTTTCTAGGTTCCACATATATGCATTAATATACGATATTTGTTTTTCTCTTTCTGACTTACTTCACTCTGTATGACAGTCTCTAGATCCATCCACGTCTCTACAAATGACCCAATTTCCTTTTTATGGCTGAGTAATATTCCATTATATATATATGTACCACATCTTCTTTATCCATTCATATGTCAGTGGGCATTTAGGTTGCTTCCATGACCTGGCTATTGTAAGTGGTGCTGCAATGAACATTGAGGTGCATGTGTCTTTTTTTGAATTATGGTTTTCTCTGGGTATATGCCCAGTAGCGGGATTTGCTGGGTCATATGGTAATTCTATTTTTAGTTTTTTAAGGAACATCCATACTGTTCTCCATAGTGGCTGTATCAATTTACATTCCCACCAACAGTGCAAGAGGGTTCCCTTTTCTCCACACCCTCTCCAGCATTTGTTGTTTGTAGATTTTCTGATGATGCCCATTCCGACTGGTGTGAGGTGATACCTCATCGTAGTTTTGATTTGCATTTCTCTAATAATTAGTGATGTTGAGCAGCTTTTCATGTGCTTCTTGGCCATCTGTATGTCTTCTTTGAAGAAATGTCTATTTAGGTCTTCTGCCCACTTTTGGATTGGGTTGTTTGTTTTTTTAATATTGAGCTGCATGAGCTGTTTATATATTTTGGAGATTGATCCTTTGTCCATTGATTCATTAACAAATATTTTCTCCCATTCTGAGGGTTGCCTTTTTGTCTTGTTTGTAGTTTCCTTTGCTTTGCAAAAGATTTGAAGTTTCATTAGGTCCCATTTGTTTATTTTTGTTTTTATTTCCATTACTCTAGGAGGTGGATCAAAAAAAATCTTGCTGTGATTTATGTCAAAGAGTGTTCTTCCTATGTTTTCCTCTAAGAGTTTTATAGTGTCCAGTCTTACATTTAGGTCTCTAATCCGTTTTGAGTTTATTTTTGTATATGGGGTTAGGGAGTGTTCTAATTTCATTCTTTTACATGTAGCTGTCCATTTTCCTAGCACCACTTATTGAAGAGACTGTCTTTTCTCCATTGTATATCCTTGCTTCCTTTGTCAATGATTAGTTGACCATAGGTGTGTGGATTTATCTCTGCTTTCTATCCTGTTCCATTGATCTATATTTCTGTTTCTGTGCCAGTACCATATTGTCTTGATTATTGTAGCTTTGTAGTACAGTCTGAAGTCAGGGAGTCTGATTCCTACAGCTCTGTTTTTTTTCCCTCAAGACTGCTTTGGCTATTCAAGGTCTTTTGTGTCAACATACAAATTTTAAGGTTGTTTGTTCTAGTTCTGTAAAAAAATGCCACTGGTAATTTGATAGAGATTGCATTGAATCTGTAGATTGCTTTGGGTAGTATAGTCATTTTCACAATATTGATTCTTCCAATCCAAGAACATGGTGGCTGGCCCATTATTAATCCTTTCAAATAACAAGGCCACAAACCCCTATGGCCAGGCTCCAGCTACACAAAGACTTGATTGAAACTGAAATCATGGCTTTTTTTTACCTTAGGCCAGATGAAACTTTTAGGTGAAGTATCCTCCTCTCTTAGCTCCATAAGCCATTGGGGGTTATATATGGATTGATTAGGGGAAGTTCTATTAAAAAATTGTAACATCAGGAAACCAGAAACAGCCTCCCTCCTAGTTGAGAAGGGAGGACAGCTGCTGTGGATCGCCCTGGTTGCAATGGGCTGCCATCATCATGCTTTGGCAGCAGCCTGGCTACAGATGAGGTCATCTGAAGCCTGGAACCCCAGCAAGGTGAGTAGATCCAGGGCTAGCCCTTGAGACAAAGTAGGCACTTCTGTATCTCCAGGCTGGTCATTGGAAGTGGGTCCACAGGGAAGGAATAGGAGTATGAATCTCCCTAATCTGGACATGTGGGCCCTCAAGTGGCATATTCAGAGGCAGTGGGTGGAATCGCATTACCTACATACCAACTGGTGAAGTGGGACATATGGTTCTACATAATTTATTTTATTCCTGAAAAATGTTATGAGGTGGTACTATTTTTATTCCTGTCTTATACACAAGGCAAGTACAATTTAGTAAAGTAGCTTGTCCAATGCCCCACAGCTAATAAGTGAGCAAAATTAGATCTGAGCCTAGGTTGCTGACTGTTCTTAACCAGTATGCCCCCCTGCAGGGTCGTGGCTGTCAACAAGGAATGATTGACATCATCATGACCTACCCCCGCATGTCCAGCTGGACCACACTGAGCCCGAGCTTCCCCGTGCAGTAAAGGGAAGACCCAGAGCCAGACCTGCCTCCTGAAATGAGCCCCACTTAGATGCTCAATAGTATTTTCTTTCAATAAGTGCTGATCAAATACACTGAGTGCTGATGCACTCAGGAACATGCTCAGCTTTTAGGAAATAACAAGAAGCCTAACAGGATCCATGCTTTCTAAAATACCTTGCCATCTGGTTGGAGGAAACAGGAGCAGCACATATAATGGTAAATGACACAGTTTACAAGGAAGGACTAAATTGTATGGTACTGACTATAATTTTTATAGCTGTTCAGAAAAGAAAGAGGTGAATTTGGCTGTTTTAGAAAAGGCTTTATAAAGAAGAGACTTGAACCAAACTCTCAAGGACAGATGAGATTTGGAAGGATTGGAAACACAAGCACCGTTACTAACCCTCTCCCCTACAACCAGATATCGTGGCTGGTTTTTTTCTTTTAAAGCCAGTGCTAATAAGTTATGTATTTTGCTTTTCTTTTTTTCAACTTCTAAATAGATTCTACATTTAGAACAAAATGATATAAACACAAAATTTTTAAAAAACACATTACCATTGAAACCACATAACTTTTTGTCCTGAACTTTTCTAGTTAATGCTCGTGGGATGTCTTGTGATTTCTGACCCGGTCACAAATAATTTCAATTTAAGACACAGGCAACTGCTGCCTTCTAAGAGATTTTTGAAAACATAATAAATGATACAGGATTAAGGTGTCTAGTTCCAGGTGCCTGTTCACTTTCCTAATTTTTAACAAGAAGACCAGAAGCTTTGAAAGCTTTGAAAGCAGAGTTTTAGCCATGACCCGAGTTTTACTCCACAAAGCCCTCTACTTCCCATTTCTATGGAGGCCCTGTGCCCAGGCCTCGGCAAACTCTCACAGGCAACCTGAACAATGTGTTGGCTTCCTTGGCTCTCAGATCCCTGAATGATGCCCTACAAAGAGCCGGAAATGGCACTGCCTTGGCAATGGCCCTGAGCTCAGTCTGGTGAGTAAGTGCTGGCTGGAGGTGACTGTGGTGGTGTCTCTGGGTTTGTCTCTTAACACAGCATGCTCTGCATCTTTAGATCCAAACAGGCATTGACAGTTGGATGTTTTGCTATGTTGGCGATAGTAACTGAACAGAGATCGGGTTAAATAAAACCACGACCACCCGGGCCTTCCCTGGTGGTGCAGTGGGTAACACTCCAAGCTCCCAATGCGGGGGCCCCGGGTTCAATCCCTGGTCAGGGAACTAGATCCCACATGCATGCTGCAGCTAAGAGTTTGCACGCCACAACTAAGAAGCCCACATGCCGCAACTAAGACCTGGCGGAGCATAAACAAATAAATGAATATTTTAAAAATAAATAAATAATACCACCACCACCCGCATGGAGGACTTTGATAGGGAAGATGGACAACAGATCTGTCTGGAAAAGAGATCCCCAGATGGCCAGCTGCCCACAAGTCTTGCTAGCCTTTACCAGACTTTTTTTGTTGATTGTTGATTGGTGTAAGCAGGAAGCTGCCCATGCACCCCAGTCCCCTGTACAAGGGAGGGAGAAGGGAGCCCTGGGAGCAGGGGGTAAGCCCACAACGCAGAGGAGAGCCTGGCAAGAAGCAGACGAGACATTCATCCTCATTTACACCCAAGTGGACCCAGGCCAGGCCATATTCTTTAAATCTCCCCTTTCAGCATGATGTTATTTTGGAATCTATAACCCCAGAGTGAGAAAGCAATCCGCCAAATTCCTAAAACACTCACTCCTTTCCTAGACAATTGCTCCTAAATGGTCCCCACTGCCCACCTCTAGTGTCTTTCTCACTCTGATCTTCCCTACACAGCGAAACCAGATTCGTCTTCCCAAATATAACTCTATTTATTCGGGGTTTATTCACATTACACCTCGGCACAGAGAGGATATAGAAGAGAACTGAAGTGGACTCTAGGCCATGGAATACAAAGATACAACACAACCTTCATTGGCCGAACAGGCCGCTCTAATCTGGTCTCCCACAATACTCTTTAAACAACCCTCTGCTTCTTTGGGACTAGGGGGTCAGCTTTTTTGATAGGTCTTTACCCTTTCTCTCTGCTTTTCTATCTCCAATGCTTCCTCAGCATCCTTTCTGAGTTCCACCTCCTCCATTAAGCCCCCTGCATGGCCCTTTCCTGGGGAACTGCTGGCCCCAGCTTCATACCGCTTAGGACAGTCAGTACTCACTTTTGAGCAAAGTTTCCCCCAAAGCAAAAGTCAAAAGTTCTAAGCTATCTTCTACTGTGTCATGGGAAACTGGTTTTTGAATGTCCCCAAGAAACATGTCATACTTCTACCTTGTCAGAATGCTCTGCTCATGAGTTCCCTGCAGTCAGAAGTGCTTGGCTCTAGGAGCTTTAAAATCATTAACATGGGGCTTCCCTGGTGGTGCAGTGGTTGAGAGTCCACCTGCCGATGCAGGGGACGCGGGTTCGTGTCCCGGTCCGGGAGGATCCCACGTGCCGCGGAGCGGCTGGGCCCGTGAGCCATGGCCTCTGGGCCTGCGCATCCGGAGCCTGTGTTCCGCAGTGGGAGAGGCTGCAGCAGTGAGAGGCCTGTGTACCACAAAAACAAAATAAAACACACAAAAAAATCATGAACATAAATCGTAAAAGTAAGCTCCTAAGAAAAATGAGAGAGCAAGAGAGCACGTGCAGTCCCGCTGAAAAGCCAATTAGCCCATCACTTTCTAAATCTATAAATTCAGACTTTTTTTATAAGTACCATCCAAAAAAACCCTTTTGAGACCTTCTGCTAAATGTGGCAATCTTTCAAAAATGAATATAAAATTCAAATGTAAGTCCAAGCTTAAGAAGGGGAAATGACAGAGGCTAGCATTTGTTAAAGCTGTACTTTGCAGAGCTGTTCTGTAAATGCTTTTTATTTTATTGACCAGTTTTATAATCCCCATCAGGCAAATGCCTCCCTTGGAACACTGTGTGTGTGTGGTATGTGTGTGTGTGTTTTGTGTGTATGTGTGTATGTGTGTTCTAGCCAGTGTAACCTCAGCCAGACTGTATGAACTCGTTAAATAATTAAATGTGTCTACATGTGGACAAACAAATGCATTATTGACAGATGACTATTGAGCCCATCTGGCAAATGCAAAATCATATCTTGTTCAGAAGGACAACATATTTCTTTTGTTCAACTCCTATAGTTAGAAACTACTCTTTCTTTGTTTTTCAAGAAAAATAATTTCTTGAAAGGGAGGAAAATGCACTTTGCAATACTCCTAAGGCCAGCCACACACACACCCTAGCCACACCCAGGACCTTGTCAGTGAGTCCTCTTGGGAACAATCTAAGATTGTTCCCCATCTTTGATTAATTTCCCTTTCCAATCCAGAGTCCTTCTAGTTTCTCAGTATCATTGATTGCACTCCTAAAATCCTCACATGGGGACCTTCCTCTGCATCCTAACTAGACCCTTATATCACCTTCCATTTGGGGAGTTGCAGGAAGCTTGAATCGGTTTAGCTTCTCCCAAGCTCTCCAACTCCAAGCCACTCAAACCAGATGGATTAAGTGAACCAGTGACTGATAAATGGATGGATGAAGGAGGGAATAAGTGAAATTAGCATTTATTAAATAACTGGATTGGCTCTTGATTCTGTAATCACTTTCTTTGCTATTTAAGCAAAAAAAAAAAAGTTAAAAGTTATTATAATTATTGGCTAAAATATGTCTGATACTGTCCCAGTCACCATTAGGGGGTGCAAAAATTATATATGACATGGTTTTTGACATCAGGCCATTTTCAGTTCAGTTAGAGAGTAACGATGAACAAACTTTGAATAATTAGTAAATAATAAACTGGTTAAATGATATGGTAAGTGAAACAGGACGGGAGATAAGTGTGGGTGTACTTATGAAAGAACAAAAGACATGGAGGTTATTTCAAAGGGATCAATTAGCTACCTTATGTTGATCATTCTTTTTTTTTTTTTTTTGCGGTACACGGGCCTCTCACTGTTGTGGCCTCTCCCGTTGTAGAGCACAGGCTCGGGACGCGCAGGCTCAGCGGCTGTGGCTCACGGGCCCAGCCACTCCGTGGCATGTGGGATCTTCCCGGAGCGGGGCACGAACCCATGTCCCCTGCATCGGCAGGCGGACTCTCAACCACCGCGCCACCAGGGAAGCCCGATGTTGATCATTCTTGACTCTCTCCAGAGAGCCTGGAATTGCACACAGTCGGCATCTTAGTAAAGAAAAACATTTGGTTGCAGGAGATAGAAACCTCTCAAGCTCATAGGAATGAGGAGGAAATTATTCTAAGGGTTCAGGGACATCTTGCAGGACCAGAGCAGGAAGTACAGCAAGCCTCACGCAGACAGCAGGGGAGCATCTGCAACCAGGTAACTTCTCTCCATCACCATCTCTCTCCCTGGGGCAGTAGCACCTCTCGCTGCTGCTGTACAACTGATTCATTCTGGTCTCTCCGGAGATCAGTCAAAAATGCAGCTTCAGCTCCTTGGCCTACATGGCTTTCAGCTCACTGCTTATCGCTTCCTATTCCCAAGTACACACACAGCTGGAGAATCGGCTGGGCTCCCCAAGGGCTGACCAGCTGCTGCTTTGGAGGCAGGGTGGTCAGGGCCTTGGGGCCACTGCTGTGGGTCCTGGGAGCAGAGAAGAAATGATTGGCATCTCCAGCACAGAAGCCAGTCAACACTCTCAGATCCTATCTTCTGTCTCCAGTTTTACAAGGGAGAATGTTTCTGTTTAGAGAAAGGCTTAATTCTCCTTTCTTCTCTGGGCTAACTCCCCTGGCACTTGGGAGGTGGAAATGTTTGTGATGTATCACTGTGCAACGGATGTGTTTGTTCCTAAAGTAAATTAAGTCATCAGACTTGATTAATGAGCTTAGGTTGAAGAGTTGAGAGGCATGGGGCTCACCTGACATCCAGAAATACCGCATTGATTTTCCACCAGCCATAGACCCAGCCCCTCCTGAAGAGCTTTAATTACAGATGGGAAGGAGGTGGGACCCAGCGAGCCTGGGAGCAAAACAGGGCATTTTGTGTAACAACTTGCAGATCTGTGGCATTCTTTCTGCTTTGTGTCAGGCTTGGATCTGACCTAGTTTACTTCACACCATGGGCTCTCAAAATTCATGGGAGTTTCAACAAGCACACATGGTGTTGTAGCTGCTTGCTCAGTTCCTGCACACAAAACCCAGAAGGAGACAACTATGTGTAACTCCTTCCCCTTCCTCCTGGCCTTTCCAGAACTTCAGCCACCCTGTCTCAGTTTTGCACTTGCCTTCAGAAAGGCCAAGCCCTCAGCTCTTACAGGATCCCACTTCATCCCTACATCTGCTTTAACCTCTTGCATCCCTTCTCCTGAGTTACTTTGTGCAGCTTAATGTGGCTGAAAGAACAACAAGGACTTAAATACAAATCCTAGCCCTCCCATAAATTAGCTGTGTGACTATGGGCAAGTTGCTTAATCTCTCTGGGCTCCAATTTTCTTCTCCATAAAAATGAGGCCCTACCAAAAGCAAAGTCCTAGCCCTAGGATTCTGCTCTGTCTCCCCTGAGCTAGTTTCGATTTGCCCTTTCCAGAATACATTGCCTCTTAAGTTTTCTCCTGCCATTGCTAGAGCAGTAGGAGGTGGGAGAGGGGCAGAGTCTATTTTAATATGGATTCACGAAACATCTAAATGTTCCTCATCCTCATACTAATTCTGTGCATGGGTTTTCTCATCTCCCTTCTTACAGATGGGAAACACTTTCTGAGAAGATGAATGACTTGCCAAGGTGTCCTGGCTTAGCCTTGATGGCGTTAGAGGACTGAGGTTTAAAATCAAGCTCAGAATCGAATCCTCATTTAGACCCACACAGATATTTGCTCCACACCAAATAAACACCAGGCTCCAGGGCTGCTGTGGCCCCATTAGGAGGAAGGGGAATGATCCTTGCATCGTTCAGCCATGGTTTGAAGTTCATGCTGCTACTCTGATGAATTAGATGCTACTCTGAGGATCAGAAAGGGAGGATGGCGCTGAAGCAGCCAGAAGTCGTCAACAAACTGTTCTGTCCTTGGTCCTCACCAGTACCATCAGGGCAAAGGCTAATGATCCCAGCGGGCTGAGGTCTATTCTGATTGAACCCAGCTACCTAGTCCAGATGAGGAATCAGAGGCTGTGAAACTCTCCAGGGACTTCATTCCCACTGGCCACTCTACTGAGAGGAGTCCAAACCACTACATCCCAAGGACTCCAAGCCTCAGGGATACCTGCAACCCACAGTTGCCTTGTGTTCCAGTCACTATGGTTACATAACCCATCCCCACAGAACTTAGTGGCATGGGCCAACCACTCATGAGGCCCATGGATTCCATGGGTCAGGACTATACACGTGAGGAGGTGGCTTGTCTCTGATGTACCTTGTTTACAGCCTCAACTGGCAGCCTCGAAGCAGGGGGGTGGGTGGCTGGAATCATCCTAGGACTCGTCCACTCAGATATTCAGCACCAGGACTAGGGAGATTCAGACAGCTGGGTTCACTGGGCACCCCTCTCTTTCCCCCGAGCACAGCGGCTGCAGGGTGGCTGGACCGCTCACAGGACACCTCGGGACTCCAAAGGCATGTGTCCCAGGAGAACCAGAGCCAGGTGGCAGCCAGAGCACCTTTCATGACCCTGCCCCAGGAGTCATACAGGATCATGTCCACCACATTCAACTCATCGAGCAGTGACAAAGTTGGAGGGGCGGCGGCGGTGAGGGGCTTGAGGAGCAGATAGGGCTGAAAGTGTTGCTGAGACCAGTCTTATAAACTACAATCTGCTTTCCTTAAGATCAAGATTCTTCTGAACAGTTACATGGCCACCTCTACAGGAGACTGGCAACATGAATAAATCAATCACCTAGGGCTGAACAGGTTGTCATCTCCATCCACCCACACACACATAAATTAGGGCTCTATTAGCAAAGAAAGGAAACTAGATCTTGGGGAGGCACTTAGTGACTTCCCTCCAGCTGGCTTGGTTATCTGTTTGATCCTAGGATGTGATACAGAGTAGGGGCCCAACAAACACTCAGCTATCATTTGCAGGGGAGTAGAAAGGGCAAGTGTGCAGCACCCAGTCTCCCTCCTCACCCTCCCACCCCACCCAAACACGGCCTCACAAGGAGGGACTTCTGGCCTGCTGGGAGCCAGCACAGTGGTGAGCCACAGGGGAGGCCCTGCCCATCCAGACACAGAACTCAGCCTCCGGGAGTAGCAAAAAGAACTCTCCATCCAGGTAGCAGATACGTTTCCATTTGCCCCGAGGGAAATGGGGAGGTCTCTCTGGGGGCATTTCCCGAGGACACCACCTCCCAGATATTCAGAAAATGTGAACATTTCAACCCATTCCAGTCAGGTAGCCCTCAATGAGCACCTACGTGTGCAGCACGATTTTCTTTGGATTTCCATACTGAGCTAAGGATTCAGGGCAGTTTTTGTTGCGCTCCAAACAGTTGTCCAGACCGTTGTGTTCAGAGAAGCTAAAGACTTTTGGAAAATAGCAAAAGCACTGCCAAGCATCTTAGAGTTAAAACAGGCTTTATTTTTTTTTCCCTACAGGCACTTTTGCAGAAGACTCGTGGTCTATGGAAGAAAAGAGGAGCTTGGAAGGGCATGCAGCCTTTAATTTACAGAAATAAGCACTCCACCTGCTGCTCTGACTTGACACCGTGAGGGACAAGGAGGGTCACGGTGGTTCCCTTCCAAGTTTGCCCCGTGCCCGCCCTTCTGCGTAGAGGAAGTCACAAATGGAGCTAAGAAACAAACAGAGAACTGAACTCGAGAAGGAAAACACAGGAGGCCTCATCCAACCCAGAAGTCATAAAGAAGCAGCAGAAAAGGTCTAGAATGCACAGGGTACCTTTCTTTAGTCGTCTGCCAGGATTACATTTGAGTCATTTCTTAACACTTGGCAAAGAGGCTTAGATGTTTAAAACTCCTTTTGTGGCTGGGGAACTGGAAGGATCACATCAGTAAAGAGCAATGGGATTTAACCTTTTTGTACTACAATCACTTTCACTTTAAAATATTTGATGTTTTATAGGAGTGCTCTGTTAGGTTGAAGCTTTAACCTAAGCTCCAGTCACCTAATCAAGCAGTTTTCCAGAAGGGACAGGACTTTCCTGAAATCCTTAATATCCTTAATATTTGGAATCCTTTAATATAATACTTGTAGGTGATCAAACTTTGTATTTTCTGGTACTCTCTTGCTGGTGATTACAAATTAATTGATATGTATTGAATGCTAGGCCCCTGTGGAGGAAACAAAGTAAGTCTGTGAGAGAGATTATGTCACCCACTTATTTGCATAGACTATAATCTCATGGTAATTATTATTATTTAACTTCATCGGTTTTTTTTTTTCTATTTTTATTTATTTTTGGCTGCGTTGGGTCTTTGTTGCTGCAGGCGGGCTTTCTCTAGTTGCAGCGAGCAGGGGCTACTCTTCATTGCGGTGGCTTCTCTTGTTGCAGAGCACAGGCTCCAGAGCACAGGCTCAGTAGTTGTGGCGCACGGGCTTAGTTGCTCCGCAGCATGTGGGACCTTCCCAGACCAGGGCTCAAACCTGTGTCCCCTGTACTGGCAGGCGGATTCTTAACCGCTGCGCCACCAGGGAAGCCCCATGCTAATTATTGAACGAAATTTCTTAGACCTATCAAAGATTGATTAAGTAAACGATGATTAAGCGTTCTATGGTTACTGTGCAACTATGAAATTATGATGCAGATTTATGTCGATATGGGTAACTGCGTTTTCTTCCTAGGGCTGTTGTAACAAAGTACTTGTCATAAACTTTGGTGGCTTAAAACAACAGACATTTATTCTCTTACAGCTCTAGAGGACAGAAATCCAAAATCAAGGTGTCAGCAGGAGCTTGTTCTCTCTGAAGGTTCTAGGGGACGGTCATTCCTGGGCTCTTGCCAGCTTTTGGTGGTTGCTGGCAATCCGTGATATTCCTTGGCTTATAGATATATCACCCCCATCTTTGCCTCCATCTTAACATGGCATACTCCCCCTGTGGCTGTGTGCCTGGGTCCAAATTTCTCTCTTCTCATAAGGGCATCAATCATTAGATTAGTCATTCGCTTCAACTACCCTGCATCTATCATGTTGTGAGGAAGCGCAAGCCACATGGAAAAGTCACATGCACGTACTTTTGTCAACAATTGCAGCTGAGTTCAAAATCTCACTGAGCCCAAACCAGGTGCTAGCTCTGTGAGCGAAGAAAGAAGCCTCTAGGTATTTCCAGACCCCAGATGTTCCAGTTACCCCCAGCCATTTGAGTTTTCCCAGCTGATGCCCTGGACTTCATGGAGCAGAGGCAAGATATCCCAGCTATGTCCTCTCCAAACTCCTCACCTAGAGAATTCATGAGCTGTAATAAAATGGTTGCTCTTTTATACCTCTAAGTTTTAGGCTGGTTTTGTGTGGCAATAGATCAGATGGTTTACAAAACATCATGAATGGTACAGTCACATTTTTTTTTAAGTATGAATGTATGTGCATGCATAGGAAGAGCCTAGAAAGTTTGACCCCAAACTGTTAACCAAGACTATTTGAGGGCAGGGGTGGGGATGGATACCCTCTTCTTTACACCCTTCTGTATTTTCTCAATTCTTTTTACGATGAGTTCATATTACTTAGACAATCAGGAAAAAAGAAGACACTTTTTGTTTAGAAAAAATGTACCACTTAAATATGGGGGTTGTGTTTCCAGCCACAAGTAATGAAGGTGGAGGCCTCTCTGTACCATAACCATAATCAACACCCAAATTATTTGCAAGCAAAGCTCGTTTTAGCTAAGTCACTTGGCACTCCCACGGCTAAGTCTAGTCTCTTCAGGGCTGGGTTATACAGAAGTAGCAGGAACTAAAAAAGAGGTTTGGGCACTTTTGTGGGCACTGTCCTCCTTCAGACCTAGAGCTCCCCCTCCTTTGGGAGTGGGGAGGGCAGTGGTTGTGCAGAAGTTTGGGGTGGAGAGAAGGTGGAAAGGACAACAAGAGAAGTGGGAGTGTCCACTGAGGGCCTGCCGATGGAGACCAGGTGATGTGGCAAGGGCACAGCTCATGCATCTCCATGGCTCGGCATGGGGTTGCCCACACATGCCACGGAACTGGGCCTGTGTACTGCTGTTATTTCTACCACTGCCAACAAAGTCTCTAACATAAAGTGTGTCACTAGAGCACATCCATTTCCTTCAGAGATGTAGTATTGAAAGGTTAACAACAAGTCCTGCCAAGAGCACAGACACAAATCTTGGCTTGACAAATGAGGCCTTGGCCCTCTTGAATGGTCACACTTTGGAGACCGAGGGAATGTGGGGAGAAGCAAAAGGCCACAATTAAAAAGAACAGTTCTTGTGACTTCCACAAAAAATGTGTCAGGATGGGGCCAAGGGTGAGTTCAGTATTATATGCATGGTTTCTAAGGAAACTTTAAAAGCAAATAGTACATTAGGGAGGAAGGCACTCATTACACACAGGAGAAGTTCCCAAACCGAGGGACCAACACTCCCTTCCAGCAGCAACTCCCCACTTCCACAGAATATTCCACGCAGAGATCCCAGGCATAACTGGCACCCAGAGGCCTCCACAGAGGTGGAGGGAGCCCCAAGACACCAGGCAAGAAGTGGGTGCCAAGGTGCTCTGAGAGGCTGGGCCAGCATGGGATACTTCCTGAGTATCCTCCAGGGTGCCATCATTCTGTTTACAGCCAATAGCCGCTTCTGCTAAATCTGTGATCTTGTCTGTACTCACTTGCCTATTAGCAGATACTCTGGTGGTTTAGAGTGAACTACTTAAGTGGCTCTGGTTTCTATAAAGAAAGTAGGACATGCAGTGCAAAGCAAAACACATCCTCCCAGCACCTTCCTTTTGTTCTTCCCTGCCTTTCCTTTTGTTCATCACATTGCCCTGACGTTTTCATAAGAACAAAGGGAAACATCCTCATCTCCCAGCCAAGGCAGTTTAGGGCTGGGGAAAGCCCTAAATCTGCCTACTTCAAAATTTATATGATACTCTCTGCCTGCTTCAGGTCTCCCTCTGTTTGGCCTTCACTGTACATACAGCTCCGACAGGATCCTTCACACTCTACTCTTCCCCAACCTTTCCTGGGCCAGAAAAACCTCACTCTAGTTCATTTCCCAGTGACCTTTGTCCTCATACACAATTCCTGAGGACCAAAGCACACCATACACACACACACACACAAACACACACACACTAAAATCCATGCTTCTGCTTAAAAAAGGCTAAGTCACCTTTGTTCCCAAGTCAGCAAAATTTGATTGTACTTGCCCAAGTTTGACAAATCTAAAGAAAGAGTGTGGGGTGGAATGGAATGTTTTGTCAAATCCTAGAGAAGAAAACTAGAGAAGCAAAATTATTTCTTTTCCCAAGAGTATAACAACATTCCAGTAAATGTTCATCTTAAATGTTGATGGTTTATGTTTTGTAAATAAATCTGATCGTAAGGATTTATAATTTTTTAAGGATTATAATTTGTTTTTTTTTCAAACAGGAAGCAAATTGGTCCCAATTTATTTATGAATAATGATATCTTTTCTGCAATGATTTGAGGACCTTCTTTTGCATCTACATGTTTCCTTTAAAATTAAAATCTATTTCTAGACTTCATATTCTGTTCCATTGATCTGTTTAGTTCTGTCTCCGTATCATACTATTGTAATTAGTGTAACTTTATAATAAGGCTCGATATCTAGAAGTCGAAGAAATTTCTTTTGTACTCTTTTTCTCTAGGATAGCACACTTTAATTACTAGATAAAGTTTAGCATCACTTTAATAATTTTCTTCAAAAATTTACTGGAGTTTTGATTGTGTTTATATTAAATGTAGAGATCAGAGGAAAGTTGTATTATTTTTAAGAGTCTATACTTTAAAAAAAATTATATCTCTCCATTTATTCACCCTCTTTAATAGTCTCATAAAACTTCATAGCTTATTTTTATGTGTTTAATGTTTTTTCCTATGTGTTCAATTTTTGCTACTATTGTGAATGCTGGATTTTTTCTCTCTGTTTTATAACTGATTATTATTTGAATATAAGGAAGCTGTGTTGAATTTCTTTGATAATAGGTTTTTTTCCATCACAACTGTTACCTTCCAAACCACAGTTGGGGAATGCTACAGAGAGTTTCAGAAAGAGATTATTAGATGTGGTGACAGTATAATTCTTTATAAAAATATGAATTCATAGTAGAAAAATCTGCTTTATTACACATTTTGATACATTACACTATAAGTTTCTCTGAGCTTGAAACAGCTACTGTTTTCTTATTACAGAACACACCATCCATTTTCATAGTGTAAACACAACATTAAGATCTAATAATGGAGTTGCATATCTCTTTAGAGACTGAACTTCTTTCAGTATGCCTTTGCACCTACAAAAAACGGAATCCTAATGCACTCATGCTTGTAAGTAAAAAAAGAGAGGGTCTCTATATGGTCCATCATTCACTAAAATAAAATAAATCTTAATTGTGGCTATTTTAGAACATATAGAACTTCTAGATCAGAGATAGTATATTTATTTACCCACACCAATCCTATTTCAAAAACCTAGGAGGAGATCAGAAGAACGTGCATAGTATACTACCATTTATGTAAAAAGGAGGGACACATCTGCACATGTGCTTATAAATGTATGGAATATCTCTACAATGATATATAAAAAACTGGCATCAGTGGTTGCCGCTGGAGGATACAGGTAAGCAGGAGACTATTTTGCACTGTGTACTCTTTTGTACCGTTTGAATTTTCTATCACATGCGGGTGTTGTATTTATTAATCTCCGATGTTGGAAAGACATTGAGGAACAGTAATACTCCATGCTAGCAATACTGTGGTGAGAATGAGATGGGAATTTTTAAAATTTGTAAATGGGATATAAGTTGGTACAATTATATTCGACATGTCAGAAGCTTTAACATTTTCCTTTATCTGCATCTCTGCTTCTTTCTGCTGGATGGACTCCTCAAAGCAGAATTACTGCATGTGGTAGGCGGAATCATGTTTCTCCCAAATGGTCCCCGCACATCCTAATTCCTAGAACCTGTGAATATGTTATGTTACATGGCAGGGAGTCAGGCTGCAGGTGGAACTGAGGTTGCTGATCAGATGACTTTGAGACAGAGAGATTATCAAAGATTACCTAGGTAGACCCAGTGTAATCACTAGGGTCTTATAAGTGAAAGAAGGGGACAGGAGAGTCAGTGTCAGAGTTATGCAGTGTAAGAAGGATTCAACCAGCCATTGTTGTCTTTGAAGATGGAAGGGTCCAGGAGCCAATGAATGTGGGCAGCCTCAAGAAGCTGGAAAAGGCAAAGAAATAGATCCTCCCCTAGAACCTCCAGCATGAATGCAGTCCTGCCAACACCTAGAATTCAGCCCAGTGAGGGTCATTTTGGACTTCTGGCTTCCCAGACTTCAAGGTAAGTTTGTGTTGTGTTAAGCCATCAGGTCTATAGCCATCTGTTACACCAGCAATAGAAAACTAATGCACTATGTCCAAAAAAGTACTCATTTATAAGTGTAAAAATATGAAAAGAATCTAAATGTCCATTAATAAAGGAATAGAAGATAAATGATGCTACATTTATATGAAGGAATATCATACAACTAGTAAACACTTAATTGTAAAATTTGTTAAAAGTTATGAGAAAACAGTAAGTTGAAAAAAGCAATTTGTAAACCTGTATCTGCTTTCAAGTATAAAAATTATATATGCATATAACAGATATGTCACATAAGTCCAGGGTTCAGCTCCAGAAAAGAGAATTTATTCAAGCTATTTCAAACAGAAAGGGAAATATAAAGAATCAGACCCATACAAAATCATGGGGGAAACTGTAGGAGTGGACCTGCAAGGGGTCTCCTAAAAGGTCAAACCAGCCCTGCCAGGGTTAGAGCTACCTCGACATGGATCACAAAGGGGGAGCATCAGGTGGAGTCCTAGCCTGAGATCCTGCAGCCAAAAGGCAGGGGAGGGGCTTCCCTGGTGGTCCAGGGGTTAAGAATCTGCCTTCCAATGCAGGAGACATGAGTTCAATCCCTGGGCAGGGAACTAAGATCCCACATGCCGCGGGCAACTAGGCCCACGTGCCACAGCTAGAGAGAAGCCCACACGCCACAACTAGAGAGGAGCCCACGCACCACAACGAAAGATCCCACGTGCCACAACTAAGACCTCCTGACACAGCCATAAATAAATAAATAAATAAATATTTTTTAAAAAGGCAGGGGAGAGGAGATGGTCCCTTTTCTTATCGCTCCCTTTCTCATGACCATTCTACTCAAATGGTATAAAGAATAAATCTAACACAAAATTTTTCTGACTTTATAATATTTTTAGAAGACAAGCCAGAAAGAAACACCAGAGACTCTATTATCATTAAGAACACAGGTTCTGGAGTTAGATGACCTGGATTTAAATCCCTCTGGCCAGTTACCTCACTCATGGTGCCTGAGCACCTTTGCCAGTAAATGGAGTAATATTAGTGCCTACCCCGCAGGGCCGTCAGGATGGAATGAGCTCATTGTTGCCAAGCACTTAGCAGGGAGCTTCATCTGTAAAGGAAAACTGCTCAATAAATGGGAGCGATTGTCTTTATAATACTTATACTTATCAGGTATTACTTATCATGTATTAATTTTATCATCAGAAAAACAAAAACCTCATTTCAGAAAAATCCAAGCTGGATGTTAAGCTTCCCCAAATAATCATGGTCTGATGAAAAAAATACATAAATTTTAAAACTTGTTGCCTTGTATCAGGTTCTTTCCTTTGTATATCTGCTTCCTGTTGATAAGGGGAATAATAAAGACCCACAAGGTCTATTTAAAAGTCAAGAGTCAAAAGACCCTGAGTATTTTCATTCTCAAGGCCATTAATTCTACCCAACAAATGTCACTCTATTTGTTGCATTAAAAGCACCCTATTTCAGCATTTGACAATGAATGAATAAGTTTTGGGGGACAAAGGGAAAATTTCTGATAATCAAAGGGGGTAAAGGAGATGATCGGTTTTCAGTGAAGGTTGATTTACTAGTTTGACTCTTGATCATAGAGCCATCTAACTATGGACATTTATAACTGATTAAATGTAAACTTCTTAGAGGCCACCCTCTTGGTAGTGGCTACTGAATAACCAGCCTGGTCTCCTAATGAAGAGCACAAATTCGGGCACCACTATCCCTCCTTATGGGACAGGGACCCTGAAGGAATATGCTTGATGGTTTACACTTTCACATAGAGATTTGTCACTTGGTGCCACGGCCTCCCTTTGGGAGAGGCAGCTCCAGATTCATGAGTAAGTAATCCATGATTCTCACTGAATTTCAGCATGTCATGTTTAATGGCTTGTTCTTTTTCTACATCACACAATCTCATGGTCCCCAGGGACAAAAAAAGCATCCAAGTACATGAACTTTAAGGGACCTAAGCGTAAACTCCAATAGGAAGTGATTTTACTTTTATTCCTAAATTCCATTACACACAAGTAAAGGAAGTAAGGCTAATAATTTAGTCAGAATTAGAGATAAGGACCAAGCAGGAAATGACTTTTTATGTGATGTCATCCAGGGCCCACATTAGGGGAGGAATGGGCAGGGCAAGCCCTTTGTCCCTTACAGATATTTCCAGCCCTCTCTGAATGAAAGAATGGTACGGGCAGAGGCAACTTTAATGATAAGTTACCTCAACATAGGTTGTACTGCTCTGTGTGACCGTGATGTAGACATTACTCTAATACTGAAACAAAAAAAGAATGAAAAGAGGGAAGGAGGGAAGAAAGGAAGGGAATTAAAATCCTAATCGTTTAGTAAGATAAACCTCAGCTGGGGAAGCCAGTGAATGTTTCTAGGAATTTTATATTCCAGTTAAGTAATTGTGTCCTTGTGTCACTTTTAATATGGGCATGTCTACCTTAGAGAATATTTGGGATGGTGTTCACAGTGCAAAACACTTTCATCTCACTCACGCATCTTTAATTATTGGGCATGAGGGCGCAGGAGAAAGATAAATCTGGCTCAAATCCCAGCTTGTGTGACTTTGGGCAAGTTACTTAGTCTTTTCCCCTATGAAATAGATCAATTAATACCTACCACAGAGGGCTGTTGGGAGCATTAAACAAGGTGATGCATGGAAGTGCCCAACAGAGTTGGCACTCAATAAATGTTTGCAGTAACTTTCTCCTATGACTGCTTAGTAGATACTATTTTTTAGATTTTTTAAAGTTGTGGTAAAATACACATAACATAAAATTTACTGTCTCGGTAATTTTGGAGCGTACAGTTTAGTAGTATTTAGTACCTTCCCCTTGTTCTACAGCTGTTCTCCAGAACTCTATTCATCTAGCAAAACTGAAACTCTATAACCATTAAACAAGTCCTATTTCCCCCTCTCCCCAGCCCAGCAACCACCATTCTACTTTCTGTCTCTATGAATCTGACTACTCTAGGTGCCTCCTATAAGTGGAATTTGTCTTTTTGTGACCGGCTTATATTAGAAAATCAAGTTTTTAGATTATTTTTTGAGACAACAAATTTTTAAGAAACAGAAGTTTTGGCAACTGCATGTAATATTGATATATTGCCTGAATATCTATTTAGTAAAATCATAAAGTTTTCCAAAATAAAGGTGATCTCTTATAATGTTAAATCATAAATTGCAATGGATGAATTTTACACAAGTACAGTCAATTCTCAAATCGCCTACCATGTACTGGCACTTGTGTCTTATCCTTTTTACTGTTTTGGAAATTCTTGGAAGTCAGGTAGTACCTGGCATGCATTAAGAGTATATTAAATACTAATGGACTAATTAATAAATTAATAAACCAATGGCTTCAGATCCTATTTTATGAATTGCTAGCAAGAAAATGTCCATCATAGGGTATTTCCCTTCCCATTGATTCTGTGCCACATCTTTACTCACTGACTGATGGTACTTAGAGAATGCAAAATTATTTAAATATTAACCTAAGTAAAACACAGTTTCAAAGATGAAGTAGATGAAAACACCTGCATTAGTCCTTTGAAATGCAAACTCAATCAACTTTTGGATCAAAAACACTTTTGTGTCCCATCAGCTTCTTTTCATTAAAAAATTTTTTTTATTTGTTGGCTGTGTTGGGTCTTCGTTGCTGCATACAGGCTTTCTCTAGTTGCGGCGAGCAGGGGCTACTGTTCACGCAGTGCACAGGCTTTTCACTGCAGTGGCTTCTCTTGTTGCAGAGCACAGACTCTAGGTGTGCGGGCTTCAGTAGTTGTGGCATACGGGCTCAGTAGTTGTGGCTCGCTGGCTCTAGAGCGCAGGCTCAGTAGTTGTGGCACACAGGCTTAGTTGCTCGGTGGCATGTGGGATCTTCCCAGACCAGGGCTCCAATCTGTGTCCCCTGCATTGGCAGGTGGATTCTTAACCACTGCACCACCAGGGAACTCCCCATCAGCTTCTTAATGTCAATGCACATGCCAGATTTGCTCAGTTTTCAAATTCTGGAGTACTAATTGATTTTTAACAGTAGGATTGGCAAATATTTAAAACAAAATATTCAGGCCTTGGGAATTCCCTGGCGGTCCAGTGGTTAGGACTCCAGGCTTTCACTACCAAGAGCCCAGGTTCAATCCCTGGTCAGGGAACTAAGATCCCACAAGCTACATGGCACACAGCCAAAAAAAAAAAAAAAAACAGTACTGGTTAGAGTGAGGGAAATAAGGGCATGCTAGGGGAAATCTAAACCTTTAAGAGGGCAATTAAAAATTTTTGTGCATTCTCCCCCCACCCTGCTCCCCCCAGCCCTGCAAGTTCATTTCTAGTTAATTTATTCCACAAAGACAGTCATACAAATGTTCAAAGATATGTAGCTGTAGTAAGGTAAACAATGGTCACCCAAAGATGCCTACAATTTAATCCCCAGAACCTGAGTACCTGTGAATATCTCATGTTCATGGCAGGAGGTGATAAAGACTGCACATGGAATGAAGGTTGCTAATCAGCTGACCTTAATATAAGATGCTCCTGGATGATACCAGACGGGCCCAGTGAAATCCCAAAGGTCATTTAAATGTGGATGAGCGGCAGCAGCAGAGTCAGTGTAGGAGTGATTCGATGCTGGTGTGGGAAAGACTCAATCAACATTTGCTGGTTTTGAAGAATGGAAGGGAGCCAGGAGCCAAGGAAGGAAGCAACTTTTAGAAGCTGGAAAAGGCAAGAGAAAGGATTCTCCCCTAGAGTCTCCAGAAAAATGCAGCCCAGCTGATACCTTAATTTTAGCTCAATGAAATCTGTTTTGGGTTTCTGATCCCCAGAACTGTAAGGTAATACATTTATGTTTCAAGCCACCAAGTTTGCGATAAATTTGTTACAGCAACAATAGGAAACTAATGCAATGACTAAAGAAGCTCACTGCAGCATCATTTGTGACTACCCACCCCCCAAATTGTAAACAACCTAAACACCCATTAATAAAAGCCTGACAAAATATTGCATCATTACCACGGATGTTGAAAACTTTAGGCTTTCATAAAAGTGAGAGCTGCGGGAGATAACTTCTCTTTCTGCTTTCGTGAGGGCTTGCCAATCAATTTAAAGTAAAAGGGAGGGAAAATATAGCAAAGAGATTCCAGTCAATAAATTATAAATGCATAGCAAATAGAACACAACACTGAGATTATAGTACTTTGGGGTCACCCAGTCTTATTTCCTTCTCACCATCAACCTATAAATATGCTAAGCACTGTGCTAAACATTGGAAAATATAGAGAAAAGCAGCTCACTGACTAGAGAAGAAGAAGCAAAAGAAGTATACCAAGTGCAAGACATGGCAAAGCAGAGGAAAGCATGGGTACCTCGCACAGGGAGCTTCTCATGCGGGAAGTCAGGGTGGGAAGGCGAGACAGGACAGCTGCCAGGAGGAAATGCCTGAACCCAGTCTCAGGGGAGAAGCGGGATATTCAGCCAGACAAAGAAGGCTTGGAAGGCCGTCGCGGGGAGGAAACAGCTTACACAAGGCTAGTTGGTATGATGTCCAATGTGGGTGGGGTAGCATCTGAAAAAACCAGAAAACTTTAAAACCCTACACAAGGACTTTTACGTAATTAGCTTTTTTACATTCTCTGAACCTCAGTTTCCCCACCTTCATCATAGAATCATAACATCTTCTTTTCAGGAGAGAATGAAGGGATCAGCGTCTCAGGGCCAGAAAAGGAAGACCTGGCTCCTGGAAGTCCCTGCCCTGTCCTCTTCCCTCCAGGCCGAAGCCCCTCGGCCCCAGGTAGGCTGGAGCCACTTCTGGTTCTTTAAAGCCCTGATGCATTAAAGAAGGAAAACCATTTTGTGGTATATTTTAATCATTTATATTTAACAGATCGTTCCTTTTAACACATACAAAATACAATGAAATAAAATTATGTATTCATTCAAAGTTCAGGACAGAGCATGTGTTCTGGGACTGGAACAGAGATTTGAATTTATATAATGAAGGTTTTCTTCTTTCAATCCCTTCCCTGGTTATGACTCTGTAAGACCTCATGTAGAGGGAAACTTTGAGTGCCTTGGTGAATGAGAAGCTGCAACAGCCTGCCGGTGCCAGGCCCTGTTTATGTTGACGGGAAGAAAGAAAGCCAAGTTGTGCTTCAAAATCATCTGGGGAGCTTTTAAAACAGGCCGAAGCCTGTGCCCCACTCTCTAGATTCTGATTCATTTGGTCTAGAGTGGGTCCGGGCTTCTTAACATTTTTCAAAGTTCCTCAAGTGATGATAATGTAAAACCAGGGTCAAAAAATACCATAAATGAAAGTAGGAGAGACTGAGACAGGAATCCCTTAAAGTTTTATCAACTCATTTACAGATATTTATTAAAAGACAAACAATGGTAAAAAACGAAAACAAAAGACAAAGGAACAAATGGGAGCCAAAGGAAGCTTCAGTAAAAAGGCTCACCAAGGACAGACAGTGGTACTGCAGGGGCACCCTGGGCACCCAGTGGGCAGAACACAGAGCACGGTGCAGGCCCAAACATGAAGAGCAATGCATCTAGTGTTTGCACATAGTTGCATAGTGGGAAGGAATCCAAAAGAATTGTGAACAGTCTGTTAAAGTTTGTCAATTCAGTTTGCAAATATCATGTAGACAGCATCCTGACCAGGCAGTTAGGAGGTCCCCAGGGTAGATGGAGAGGCAAGCGCTGGGTCCTCAACCCCTATGTTGGAGACACCAGCAGTGGTCAGAGGTAGCCACCATGGTGACCAGGCAGACAGCACGGTACCAAGAAAGAGACAAGATTCTCAGGCCGTGACCAGGATAGCCAACCTACTGCTGTAATACAGATGCATGCACCCAGAATCATGGAAGTCAATTTTCTGTGTCAGACCTCTAGTCAGGTTCTTATACCTGGGGACAGTGATGGAGGGGCCCCTAGGGACTTAAATAAGAGTGTTATCTGAGAGCTGAGTTACAAAATCAATGCTTAATAGAAGAGCCATGCTAAGGAGAATGAACGGTCCTGAAATCAGAGCAAGGCAGATGGTGAAATTATAGAGTAAGCAGTTATCTAATTAGGAGGGGTCGTCATCCGCCATATGGGGGCATAGGAAACAAGGAAGACACTGTTCCTGGGCTTGCTAAGCTCTGTACTGGGGATGTGGCGCCCTGGTCAGGAGACTCAACCCAACTGTCCTCAGCCTCCGCTGCCTCCACTTTACTGTGGCCCCCAGTGTGTCTGGATTATCACAAAGCCTCCTAACTGGCCTCTCTGCTTCTGCTTTTGCTGGCCCCAGCGAGCAGCTAAGTTACCCTGTCAAAACATGAGGCGGATCATGCTCTCTTCCCCTCAAACCCTTCATTGGCTCCCATCTCACTCAGAGTAAAAGCCAAAGTCCTCCCAACAGGGCTTCCCTGGTGGCGCAGTGGTTGGGAGTCCACCTGCCGATGCAGGGGACACGGGTTCGTGCCCCGGTCCAGGAAGATCCCACATGCCGCAGAGCGGCTGGGCCCGTGAGCCATGGCCGCTGAGCCTGCGCGTCCAGAGCCTGTGCTCCGCAACGGGAGAGGCCACAACAGTGAGAGGCCCTGTTGATGCTCTGGAATGTTCTTCCCCTGCGTATCCACAGGGCTCACTCTCAAGTCCTTCAGGTCTTTGTTTCAGGTTGGGAGGTCTGTCCTGACCACCCATATTTAAAATAACAAATTCTCCCACCTCTCACGACTCATTCCCAACCCCACTTTTTCTTTCTCCATGCCACTTATAAACATCTAAATATCCTATATTTCACTAATACATTTGATTATTATGTCTCCCCCACTAGAATGTAAATTCACGAGCGCAGGGATTTTGGATGGTTTTTGTTAACTGCTGTATTCCCAGTGCCTAGAACAGTGCCTGGAAAATAGGCATTCAGTAAATATTTGTTCAAACAAATGAATAAGCATCCAGGATATCTCTATTGTACCAATGGCTTCATCAAGTTTTCGAAGGTAAGTGACTCAAAGGTGTGTTGATGTTGGGGTAACTACCTTTTTCACAGCAATCTTTTGATGATGATTTGGTTTCCCACAGAGTAAAGGAGAGAGGATGTGCTGGTCAGAAGGCATGTGGTCTGGCTCCATTCAAAATTTTCGTATTGAAGGAGTGAAAGAAACAGCATGGCAACTGGTGACTTGTTCATCTTATTTAGGGCTTCAGACTCCCAACAGCTTCCATGATGGTGAGTTCCTGGTCTTGACCTGTGAGACCCCCTTGGCCATCCACTCGGAGGCCAGCTTTCCTCTTGATTCCTGGAGCTCAGCTTGTGCCTTTCAAACTCTGCCAGTTGTGTTTAGGGAGAACACACAGCAGCAACCTGGCACATGTGGATCCGACAGTCAAAACGATGGCTGATCACAAAGGGCTGGGTAGGGAGTGACGTGCGACCGTGGGTCCTGCTGCCCAGGTGCTGATTCGAATTGGGCGGGCTGCGTGGAAGCAGGCCCGCAGCTGAGCAGAGCCGGTCCTCCTGCAGCCGGCACTTCTGTTCTCCTGGAACCAGAACACAGGTCTGTCTTTGTGGAAAACAGCCCTCACAAGAAGGCCCACTGCCTGTGCTGGTGGTGCAAACGCAGAGTCTTGGCTTTTCGTTTCTTTCATAAGATGAAATTTAGTGTGATTCACAAACCTGGCGAGTCCCAGGGGTCCTGTTCTCCAAGCACAGTCCTCCTGCACTTACTTCCCAGGCCTCGATCACGGCCGGGTCCCGAGGCAGTGAGGACAGGGGACAGGGCTGGTCCTCAGAGGGAATATCACCGCCACCTCCTCCTCGGCTCAAGCACTTGTGCCTCTGTTCTCAAATAGGAGTAACCCAAGCTGTGGGGTCAGTTGACCTGGGTTCAGATCCCAACTCTGCCTCTTTCTGGCTGTTGCGACTGTCACGGAATGTCTGGAAGCCTCAGTTTCCTTGTTTGTAAAGTGGTTTTGTAATTGAGTTCTGTAGATAAAATAATGCACGTAACGGCCAGTTATAGTACCATACCTAGAGCAGAATACACACTTGAAATCTAAGTGGTAGGAAAAAGAAATCCATCTCAGCCCAGGATCCATGCGTGCTTAGTTGCTAAATGTCATCACAGAAGTGACAGGGGTGCAGAGAAGGGAACAGACACAGGGATCAGAGCATTGTGGAAGGTTTCACAGGGCAGGGAGGAAGACAAAAGAGTAACCTGTACCACAGAAAACAAGACTATGGTTTGGTCATACATTTCTCGACAGTCAACTTTACCCATTCTGGTAACAGTACACTTCCTAATAATGCTGTTGGATTTCAACAAGGAATAACACAATGAAGATTGATTTGCTCACTACTGTGAGTCCACTGTTCACATGAGATTGTTCGTTCTACATTTGGATAACCTGCTTCCGGGTCTCAGAGGCGCTGACACAGAGCTATGGCTCTATCCTACTTTGTATATCTTTTTTTTTTTTTTTTTTGGCTAGTCCCTCTGTCAATTTTTAAATTTATCCTTATTTTTATTTTTAAAACAAAAAATACATTCAATCATTCAAATTCAAACATATACAAAGGCATGTAAATAAAAATCTCCCTCCCGCCCCTAACCCCCTGCTGCCCAGTTCCCAGAACCCAAAGCAAACAATGTTACCTTGTTACCAATTGCTTGTCTCTACTTTTAGAAATAATCCAGGCATATATAAGCAAACATAATTGTTTTCTCTTTTATTCAAAGGGTAGCATATAAAATATGATTCTGCCCTTTTCTGTCATGTAATTTTTCTTGGGAAAATTCTATATTGGTATCTGAAGATCTTTGGGTTTTTTTTAGATGATTGACACCTACAGTTTTTAATCCTTCAGATAACTGTGCATTTTATCATGGGATCACCTGTCAGCATGGGTATCTAAAAAGTCAAATTTTCTTCCCATGGATTATAGAATAGGAGCTATTACAAAGCACCACATGTTAAGAAAACTGCCTTTTTTTCCCAGGATTACAGGTTTCGCTTTCCCCATGGGTATTTTTTTTCAAATACAGGACAGCAGACGTCAATAAAATCATTATTAATTTGGTAAGTAAAAACAGAATTCCAAGCTGTCTTCAGATATTCTGGTAGAGAACAACTTCCTGGACATACTGGTATTTAAACTCTTTAAGGGCAAGTTGGGAGCCTTATGGAAAAGGGCTGACCTCTGGAGAGCTGAGCCCCTGCTCACCCCAGCAGGAGAAACCTGGTCGGTCTGAGCAGCAGTGAATTAGGCTTCGAGTCAGAATATGCAAGGATGCTGTGCCAGGGTTCTGGAACCAGGATGGGGGTTTGGACCTGAGGCCAGGCTGGATGGGGAGAGCTGGCCAAGACAGGTGCCAAGGTGAGAGCACCGTGGCTGACAGTGGGAACTCCCGCCTGACGGGGACTGGAGCATGGATTCCTTACAGCTGATGTGAAGTTCTTATTATTTAAACCCTTCATCTCATCCCTTCTCACGTAATCACAGGGGATCTTTACTGTTCTTACTCTTGCCATGCATTGGGCTCAGGGCGTTTCATATGTCATTCAATTCTTGCAGTATTTCTGGGCAGCAGATACTCTATCCCACTATGGATAGAAAACTGGCTCAGAGAGATTAAGTGACTAGCTCAAGATCACACAACGTTTGGGAACATTGCTATCATTTATTAAGTACCTACTTCTGGAATTTTTATCACTTCCTATGGTTATTCAGAGAGGGAGTACTGCCAAATAGTTAAGGACTGTACATACTAGTTAATCTAATACTCTCTAATAAAATCTAAGTAGGCTTATCATACAAATGAGGAAACTGAGGCTCAGAGATGCGTTGGTGAGTTGCCTGAGGTCATTCAGAGAGTAGACAAGCTAGAATATGACCCCTGGCTCCAATGTGTTGCCTTTCTCACTGATATGCTGGGTCAGCTTCCCCACTATGCTCACAGAGAAGTCCAGCAACTCAGCAGTTAGTTAAGTCCTGAAAGCCATTTCCTCGAGTGACTGAAAATTTAAACCACTAGAAAAGATCTGATGCGTCTGACCATTCCAAACTTAGAAATCATTTCCAGATAGGCTGATGGGACCCACAGCAAAGGAATACCATACACACACCTTGTGTGTTTCTAAGCCTCTTTTCACCCAAGGAAGTTGAACTGCCTTTAATAAAACAGGCCACTTTTGGAAGCTCCATCTCTGCCACTGGAATGATGGGATTGGGACATCCTAGGGTCAGGACCAAGTAGGAGGAACTGATGATCCCTAGAAAGGCTTTAGCTATGATCCAATCCTAGATTAACTGCCCACCAACTCAGAGGCCTGGGATAGAAGTGAATCCTCAGCTGGGTTTTTCCATGTTCCTGCCCCCAGACCCCTAGCATAGCACCCTTCTGTACTCTGCCTAGAAATCTACTCCACCCACCTCAGACTCACCAGAGCCTACCACGTGGAGAATTGTTAGAATTCTAACAATTCTCCACGTGGTAGGTAGAAGCAACCTGTGACCAAGGGGAACTTGTCATGGCTGATTCTGACCCTGACCAAGTGGAATTAAACCTTTGACTTGACATTAGCTCCTGTGGTTTCCTTTCTTCCCTCAAACACCCTCTTAAGAGAACCTCTCCTTCTCATGCCCCACCCCCTAATCCCAGGCCACAGCTGATTTGTCCAGCTTGGGTCAGGTGTCCACCACTGGCCCAAGGAAACTTATGAACTGCAAGATGGCTTGGCCGTTTTAGATGTATTAGAAGGTGCTGAGAAAGACTAGCCACAGGAAAAGAATAAAATAGACCCATAAAGAAAAGAAATTGACAAATTAAAAAGCCCATGTAGAGGGCAAGCTTAGTTCTTAGTCCCAAAAGATGGGACTTTTGGCCCCGTGTGGGGTTCGCCAGGTTCCGGTACCCACCCGTGACCCTTTACATTCTGGATCAGGCTGGTTTGAGCTGGCAGCATCAGTTTCCAATGGAGACAGCGTGTGAAGTGCTTTCCGTAAGTACCTACTATGCGTCAGGTGCTGGGCTCACGACAACTATTATTTCAAAACATCTCACTCACAATTTATTGCTATAAGCTTAATAGTTACTGAAGTTACTAACATAAGCAGATACTCAGTGGGACCACCCAAATGGCTTATAGTTTTAAGTTAATCATATTTACTACAGAATTTCATGAACAATTTATATGGCAACTGCAGATGGAAGCTTAAGACAGTGAACTCACTCTTCTATCTTTCTGTTTAAGTCTTTCACATTAAATAAATGCCTCCTTGACTACTGGAGAAAAAATAATTATAATATTCCATTGAAGCTGAGAAATAAAGCAACCTTTGTTTATTTTTAAAAGATAAACATGGCTGATCTGCACTAATCATAATATTTTGAAGGAAAAAAACAATATTCAAGATTTTTAGCCTGTAAATAAATAGTATCCTGTTTTACTTATTCTGTTAGCCAAAGATAAGGTTGGAAATGAGAAAATTGGATAATGCTTATGGATTTAAAAGTATTAGACAATGGTATTCGATTCTGAGGAAATAAAGGCATAAATGGAAAAAATGGCTTAGTAAATGAATAAAAAAAATGAACTTAGGAAAGAATGACATTTAAAAGTTTATACAATAAACTTTACATGCTTGACTTGAGAGACTAAAACATTTTTTCAAGTCCTTAATGATGAGAGAACAGCAGCAAAATTCAAGACAATTAAAAATCAGCATTTAAGAATCTGCTGTATTGTCATGAATAAATCTAAGACAACTGTATCAGTGAAGCCTAAGAAAATCCCAATTATGACTCTATTCAAGCCAAGGAGCACTGACTTTCCATTTCATTTTCAAATGTGTTCCCTTATTCCAGCTTTAAACTGTACCTTCAGATACAAAAGCCTAGAAGAGAAACAGGGTTCCAATGCACGGCTGTAGAACCAGTCTTGCTGCATTAGACTTGCAGCATATAAACGACTCTGTCTCTAATGAAAATAGCAAAGCCAAGCTCAAGTGCATGCCCTCCTGTTCTAAATACATCATATATCTGAAGTATAAATTATAGAAATAAAGACAAATCATGGCATGAAGGGCATGATAGTTTATTTTAAAAAACTGTACCACACTGATCATAATGACCAGCATACACATTATGATGGCTTTTCTCTTGGGTATTAACATTGCAGTATTTTTGTATACTGAAATGTTTCAATAGGACCAAGAACGTTAGAGATATAAAGATCTTAGATGAAAATGAACACTAATAATTCCGGTGTCCTACCCCACAGAATTAATTTAAACCCCTTATGAATCAGTGGCATTATAATGTTATATAGTTATGAAGGATGAAAGTTCTCTTCTAAATAGGCAGCATGAACTTATACTTCCTTTCTCTTTAATCTTTAGTTTTTATAATTTAAGCTATGTTCCACCCTGGCCAAAGCACAATCATACAAGACACCTCAGATAATTTCAATGCTACCTTTGCAAAGTTTAGTGATTTTTACTTAAACAAACAAACAAAATCAAACCACTGCCAAAAAAGGAGGCAAGTAAAACTGATTTTCCAATCATTTGAAAAGCATAGTGCTTATTTGTCCAATACAGACTCAAACTTAAATTAAATGCTATCATTATAATCTCCAAACTTCTGCAATAAAATTAACATTTATATATATATATACACACACATATATATATATATATATGTGTGTGTATATATATATATATATATGTGTGTGTATATATATATATATATATATATATATACACACACATATATATATACACACACATATATATATATATATATGGGTTTTGTTTATAGAACTGTATTTTGCAATCAACAAGAGAAAGTTACTTTTTAAAGAACAATGTATTTGGTTACAGTTCCACATGTTGGTAGTAGAGACAAAGCCACATGATGTTAAACCTGGCTCTAAGTTACCTAAGGTATAAAATTTTGATCAAAATTATGATACTCTGATCTTAAAAATTCAACCCATGTGAGATTACTTTTTAGAGTAAATGTGCTGTTGAGTAATCATTTCAATAACCTTCTCTTTGTATGACTATCTGCAAATTGACCCTTTTCTTTAATCAATGTGACTCACCAGCATTTCAAACTGACCTCTTTACTTCTGTGTTACCATTTTTATACCCAGGGATTTCTGAGGCAGCGTAAGTTTGACTTCATTAAAAACACTAAATACTTTAACCTTTCAGTGACAGTTTTTAAATCTGTAAACTCAAGAATCACATTATTGAGCTCAGCAACTACAAAAACATTGAGATTTTGGCATTTCTAACCAGAATCTCTTTGTGCTTTTTAAATTAAGCTGCTTTTGAATCGTTTTGGTATTTATCAGCCATCGTATTTCCCTTATAATAATAAAAGAATATACTTAAGGTAATTTTTAAGGTTAAATGTTCTGGGGGCTTATCAATACTTAAAAACAGAAACAAAAACAATTACTTTTTTCCGTCAGCATTTGGAATAGTAGAAATTATTTCTGGTCCCTCCTTAGATCAACCAACACTACTTTTCATCACGTATAACACTGAATTTTACAGACATCCCTGAAAAGTTTTTGATAAGTAAACGAGTGAATCACAGTGGAGTCTCCATCAGTTAACAGTGTAGATCCAGTAACAAAACAAAACAAAACGAAAATTACACTGAATGTTAAAAGAAAATCTTCAAGCTAAAAAAAAAAAAAGAAAAGAAAAGAAAAGAAAATCCTCCTTAGAATTAAAACCGAGTGTGTGTTGTCACTGATTCTGTGCTCGTGTCTCCAAATTGATTAGACTCCTTCTCTGGGTTATAAGACATGTTCGATGAAATCTCCACACCAAGTTTCCAGGACACTTGAGTGAAGAGGCTATGCTACTGTAGCATCTAAGGGAACAGAGTGGCACCGTTTTCTTCCCTAACAGACACCACATCCAAAGATGAGCATGCGTGTCCCTCCACTGTGCTCACCAGCATGTATCAGGAGACAAAACTTGCTGGGCAAACTGATGACAGCTGATCCTCCCACCCCGCCCCCAGCATCAACAGGAGGTTCCCAGCAGTTTGTCATTATGTGCACTGGCCTTTCACTCTTTCAGTCAGAAAAGTTGTGGTTACTTTAAAAAGGGGGTGGGGGGGTGGAGAAATGAAAAAACCAAGAGTCTAAAGGCACAAAGTCGCATAGCTGCTCTAGTTGGAGTTTGTAAACAGAGAATAAGTTGAATTTAGGTAATCCCAATCTGTGAGAGTAAAAAGGCATCCGCAGCAGGCTTTTATCCAGCCAGCTTCTTTGAGACCCTTCATGGGTTTTGAGGTCTACAAAGTATGCACTAAAATACCCATACTTCAAAAAGCAATAAGGCAAATAGTATAATCATTATTCCAAAAGTTACAATGGTAGTGTAGGCATACATAGTATAATTTAGTTACAATGTGTGGTACTGTTTCTATTATATAACCATATTAACTGCTTCTTTCCTACATAATTATATATTCAGCCGAGTTTCAGTTGAACACAAAACCATCCTTGTACCACT
The DNA here is from genome assembly GCF_003031525.2 of Neophocaena asiaeorientalis asiaeorientalis. Lineage (NCBI taxonomy): Eukaryota > Metazoa > Chordata > Mammalia > Artiodactyla > Phocoenidae > Neophocaena > Neophocaena asiaeorientalis. Next base: position 7,598,189 of record NW_020172731.1, on the reverse strand, counting down.
GCTGACAGTTGGCAATAGCTCTTTGATAGCAGTTTTTATTCTGCTGTAGAAATTATCCTTGAACTGAAAAAAAGTCCATAATCCAACCTCCAGTCATTAAACACTATCATATTTGTGAAGAGCCTCTTCCAACTTCTGCGTCACTTTTTGGAAAAATATTATTTGCTGTTGTAAGAAATGCTGCATCTGTGATTTAAAGTCTCTTACTCGAATTTGATGGAAGTGGTGAATTTCTGCCAAAGTGGCAAAAGAAATAGTGTTACAACGATCCTGAATGCCATCAGCCTTTTGGATCTCCATCTTCCCTTCTTCCACGTGTCGCCTACTCTCCTTTACTTTGGTAAGAGCTCCTGTAGTTAAGACAAAAATTAATTAAAAAATATATATGTATCCCAGTGGTACAGCTACATAGTAAACAGAATGCTGGGCATTATAAATACTTGCCTCAACTATTTTAAAGTCCTTTGGCGTTTAAAGGGTTGACCATAATCACTTATTAAAAAAGAAGAAATCTGGTAAAGTTTCTGAAAACACCTCCATTGCTGCAACTTCAGTTATCAAAACCAGCTTTTGCCATTGACCAAGTAGCTATAGCATGTTTCATCTCTTGCAGGTAGAGAAACTATAAACGACAGATACCAAACTCCAAGGAATTGTCCCTAAAAAGACAAACTAAGCAACTTTGCAGTTTTAACATTCTTAAGAGAAAAGGTGTGACACCATTATATATGCATATATTAAGAGAGACATTTATAAAGGGGAGAATACTGCATGCATGCCTGGTTTTGACTCCACATTCTATCAGGAGACCCATACCTGCAGCATAATGGCCCTGTGAAGTAAAAATTTGCCTCTTTTTTTTTTTTTGGCCACGTGGCATGTGGGATCTTAGTTCTCCAACCAGGGATCAAACCCGTGCTCTAAGCTTCATTAGAAGCTCAGAGTCCTAACCACTGGACTGCCAGGGAAGTCCCTCGCCTCCTTTTCTTTAGGAGCTGTAAAGATCAGTGAGTTTTGAGTCTGCCCTAGTGATGATCTGGGAATGAAGCCAGAAGGTGTCATAGCCTCCAGTCAAGAAATGTCTCACCAGAGGGTGCGTGCAAGGAGGAGGGAAAAGCACAGTCTCTGTGGCAGGTGCCACATGAGGGCAGACCCTCCCCTAGAAGCACAGTCATATGAAAACACAAAAGGCTGAGGATGCTTAGGGGGTAGGAAAAATAAAGACTATTCGTGGGTTCGTAAAAATGATAAAGCTCAGAGCACTTGAGCACAGCCAGCTCAAGAATCCAGAATACCTGACTCCACGTGGCACCCATTCTACTAAACCATGATGAAAGAGAGAAACGTCTAGGACATCTGGCTTGGAGGTCTGCGGACATGGTGATGCTACAGGGGGGGAAAGGTAGCCTGTTTAGAAGGCAGTGGGAAAGCTGAGCAACTTTGTTGTGGAAATGTTCAGTTTTAGCTGACGGTGAAATACACAGGGGAAAAGCCCTATATCTAAATTTCTTCAAATCTACAAAATAATATAGAGTAAACCTAGTATTAAATACAACGCTTAGAGCCTAAACAGCGTCTTTATTTTTTGGCACAGCTCAAAGACCCGAAAAATTAAAACCCACTGACAACAAATGTTATAGCTACGTATGTATTTATGTATATTTTCATTTATTTATTCTAAAGAAGATCTTTACCTGAAAAGCAGGTGAGCCCTGGAGTAGAGAAAATGCCCTGCTTCCCCTGTGACCACACAGCGGAGATGCCGTTCGTGTTAGCAGAGCTACAGGAAGACCCCTGACCCATTCCCCTAAGAAGCCATCGCCCTGAAAATACAGCGCTGTTAACATTTTCCCCATGGCGGACGGGACTCGGGAAGCAGTGAAACCTGCCTGCTTGTGGTCTCAGTACTAAACAGAGAAAGAGCACTCCCCCTCAGAGAGAGAAAATAATTTTTTGTAGCAAACTTATGTTCATTATATTTGTACAAGTGTCCTGTCCCGGTTTATATGTAAAAATTGAAGTTGAAGAGACCAGGAAAGCATGAGACAGAAAACTAAAAAAGAAAAGAAAAATATTTCAAAAAGATGGCTGAGAATATGAAATTTATGTTTCAAGTGGTTGAGAGTGAGAACAAGAAGTCGAGAGAGCCAAGTCTCAGGAGATCTGACTGTTCATGTGATTCGGGGCCAAGGTGCCGGGCCCACCATGTGAACACAGAGGACAGGCGCCGGCGCCCTGCTCCCGCAGACCCCCGGGCAGCTGTGCAGCAGCTGTGGCCTGTCCTGCGAATATGCTGCAGGTATTACTTGTTCTAGTTACTAGAGTCCAGCACAGAGGAGCTCGGAAACCTGGCCCTGAGCTGTGCCAATGTCAATGAACCTGCAGCTTGTCAGACTCCAGATGAGATCGCCATATTCTCAGAAATGACATTCTGTTACACAGAACTGTAGACGTGCATCCATAAAACCAACTTACAAATGAACAAGACTGAAGTTTTCACAACTTGAATCACATCGGCATACATTTTCAAAACTCCTGGACACGGTACAAGTATTAAATCTCTGCAAGGTCTGAATGCCTTTTGGCATTTGACACCTTTAAGCTTTCTGAGTGTACATACTAAAGGAGCCGAGAATTTAAGACTCACTTTTCTCCCGACTATAAGTTTATTTACTAAATAACACAGAGCCCCAAACAGTTGGGCTCTGGGGCTAGAATCTCAGCTTTACCAACATTTATGGAGGGTCTAACGTGTAGAGCACAGAGCAGGCACACGGAGAAACTCACAAGAAATGTTCAAGTCCCCACCGTCCGGAAGCTCTCGAGGAAATCACCTCGCAAAGCACACTGAGGACAGGCACACAACCATGACATGAAGTGAAACAGGACCACAAAGCACAGAATTCTGCATAGGAGCTGAATATGGCTTTCTCCAAGATAACGTGATTGTGTCACAAGGGAAAATGCTCGGAGGGCCTGCTACGTGCCAGGCAGTGCTGTGGACAAAGCGGGGAGGAAGGGCGAGAGGCAGGGAACAGGCGTAGATAACAGTAAATGGTAGCAGCCAAAAATAGTCACAATATAGGCGAGGCACTTTCCGTGTACCAACTCTCACCCTGCTGCTACTTTGCAACAGACATTAGTACTATTTTATGACAAGGGAACTGAGAAAGCCACCCAACCTCTTTGAGCCTCAAAGTCAGCGGTAACCCAGTAAGAGGCAGAGGAGATGGGATCTGAGTGTACAATGACTTCAAAGCAAACACTACAAATATTCAGAAAAGAAACTGGAGCCTGAACAGGCAAAAAAGCAAGGTGGGCACTGGTGAGCAGGGTGCAGGGGATAAGGGCTGGGCCACTGAGGATCAGCTATCCCCTCTCCTCCCCTTGACCCCAGGCCTCCCCACCCCCTGCCCCAGAGCTGGGGCTCCCACACTGCCCTTCTCCCTTCCCACCTTCCTTGCAGGTCCCAGACTTTAATTCTGACATGCAAGTCAGAAGACCTTGTGAGTATGTAAAATAAACCATATAGGTTTTGAAAATTTCCCTCTGGAATCTTACGAACCTCATTCAATTCACTAATTGTACCTGCAAAGCCTTTTAATATTTGTAAGATGTCTGATTTTAATATTTATAAGATGTCTGATTTTCTTATCTTTGTAGCATATGATTAGGATGCCACAAAACATCGAAAAAGCAGCACATATTTCATTATTTTGAAAATGTAAGCTCAGACCTACATGGGGGAGGGGGGCCTCTCTTCCCCTGCCTCTCTCCCCCTGACTTAGATCTTACTGGAAAGTTATATAAATTAAGAACTACCACCAAAAATAGTAACATACAACCCCTTGATGGGTTTTGCCTTTGTTTGCTCTAGTGCAGTTGGACATCCCAGCAAAAGATTATTTTGCAAACTAGGAAGGACAGAAAAAAACACTGAGGAGGGTAAGCACCCAAGGGCCAATTTTACTTGGAATTTTGGTTTAACGCACTTAATGCAATTCAAATCCATTAGCATAATGCATCAGGATTGCAAGTAGCAGGGAAACCGGAGGAGATATATGTTTTTTTTGTTTTGTTTTGTTTTGTTTTGTTGCTGTACGCGGGCCTCTCACTGTTGTGGCCTCTCCCGTTGTGGAGCACAGGCTCCAGAAGCGCAGGCTCAGCGGCCATGGCTCACAGGCCCAGCCGTTCCGCGGCATGTGGGATCTTCCCGGACCGGGGCACGAACCCGTGTCTCCTGCGTCGGCAGGCGGACTCTCAACCACTGCACCACCAGGGAAGTCCCAGCAATATACTTTTTGAGAAATCATAAGAGTTCCTGAGTTGAAACAGCAGTCCAGTTCTTCTCTAAGCAGCTGGCTGTTAAAGTTCAGGATGACAACTCCAAAGACCTTCAACGCCAAACCCCCCAAAAAGGAAGTTATCTTTTGTAAAATATTATTCAAAGTTTAAAAAATTATTTCCTTTAAGAAGAAAACCATTTTGCTTTTAAATATTCACCTTACAATCCTCTAGTTAGTTCTTCCTATACATTTTAACAAACACTAAGGGTTTACTGTGTTTGCTTTCTTATGAGAAAGATAAACTCAAGTCCTTCAGTAAGCTAATTATGGAAGTTAATTAACTGGTTTACTGTCTGAGAGTGAACAGGAAAAAAAAAAAAGTGACATCCTTTAAACAGCTCAAGCTATCCATCTGAACAAATAGCATGGGTGTTTAAACACTTGGGGACTGACAAACAGAACTATTGGGTTGGGCAAAAAGTTCACTCGGGTTTTCTGTAACATCTTAAGGAAAAACCCAAACGAACTTTTTGGCCAATCCAGTACTTTCTAGAGTTTCCCTTGAAGCTTCCCTCTTACCCCCTTCTACCCACTGCATTTCTAAATTCTGGGTTCTCTCAAGATCAAAGTGGGTACATACTTTTCCAATAGAAATTATATTAGAAACATTGGTTAGATGTAAGAAAAATAGTTTAAGTAATAGAACTAGCACTTGGGTTTTGTTACAAATGGCATATTCTCGCAGTTTGCCGATTCTCAAACTGGGAATTATCTGTACACATTTCTATGCTTCACGTATTTTCATACTTAAAATATTAAGTATCACAAGGAAGGCAGAGATAGCCACATTTTCAATCAGGTTTAGCTTCTAAGGAGTGAGAGCTGGAGAAAGAAAACTACTGGAGCAGAGTTAGATCACTACAGACTTGCTACTTCTAACATAGCTTAAAAAATTAATTTGTAGCTTAAGAAACAACTGCAGAGGTACAATATAACCAGCTGTAGAGTTGTAACAAAGCATTACAGCATATTTTTAAGTACTCTCTCAGCCGTACTACATTTTTTACCAAACCCAAGAGGAGTGTAAATAAAAGCTAAAACCATGGCCCAGAATCTAAAGAGCAAAGGGAACACACATTTTTATCATGCAATTGATAAAAAAAACAGGCAAGGGTTTTCAAAACCTGTACTTTTTATGTGGCTAATTTAGAAGATATCTATCCCCTGCCAGGTCTCTCCTCTCATAAATATCACATTGCTATCTTGCATTCATAACAGAAAAGGAAAAACAAAAAATTAAGGGAGAGAAATGATAAAATAAAGCCTAAGATGAAAAGTAGTTGCTGTTGTATTAAACAGAAGTCCCCATAACACTCATGGGTAGGGCAGTGATTTTAAAATGAAAGAAAATTAGTGTCAAACACATAGCTAGTGAGAAGCAGCCACACAGCACAGGGAGATCTGCTCGGTGCTCTGTGACTACCTAGAGGGGTGGGATAGGGAGGGTGGGAGGGACATGCAAGAGGGAGGGGATATGGGGATATATGTGTATGTATGGTTGATTCACTTTGTTATACAGCAGAAACTAACACACCATTGTAAAGCAGTTATACTCCAATAAAGATGTTTAAAAAAAAATGAAAGAAAATTAAAAATAGGAGAGATCAGAGGGAAACACATTTTAGAATGGGAACCTAAGTACATAACTGTAAAACTGTCTCTCGGGCTAAAAGACAGACGTTATATGGAATAATATATGGGCAAAATAAGATTTTACTATGAAAAGAAAATGGTGGAGGCAAGTATTAAATTCTGACATTAAATAAGAAGGGGCTGACGACACAGAGCAGTATTATATTCTTCATTTAAAAAAAAATAACAAGACAAAATAACAAGAAGGTAACAAATGAAAAATGGTGCAGCCTCCCCAAGTTACACAACTGAAAATAAACTCTTAAAGTGTATTTGAAGTACAGGAAAAAGTATTAATGAAACTGGGGCAATATGTTTCCACCACACCCATGACTTTGCTTCCAAACAGGCAAAAGCAACCCAGCTCCCGTTCAGGACACCGGGCTGAGCTGGACACATTTCAGGTGTTTCTTCCTCAGAGGGTGGCTGAAAGGAACACAGAGACAGCCCCTCCTAGAAAGGCTTACAGGCTGAGAGGGAACCTTCAGCTGAGCACTCAATCTAATTATTAAATCAGTTGGACAAATTATTTAAATTTATCCACAGGATAGAAGGTTCACCCAGGAACTGATCACCCTAAGCCTTTATTCCAAAGGGTGGAGCAGGAACCCTGAGGACTTCATTCTCATCCATCACTCTGTCCTGGCAAGGCACCCACTGGGGAAGCCGGGAGAGCTGATTCCTCAGTAAGAAGGGCAGAGTTGGGTCTCAGATTTTCTTTTTAATGCACAATAAGGGCTTTAGATGAGTTTTTGGTACAGTTTTCTCAGTCTGTCTAACAACAGGCTAAGTGACTTGTCCAAAGTCCCACAGCTAATTCCTGGCAAAGAACCCACCCTTCCTACTGCCTGCCAGCCCTGCCACTTCCCACTTAACATACCAGGCAGGGCCTCTGCTCCACTCTGCTGAAAAGGGTCCTTCCTTTTCCATGTCTGGAGAGGTAAAAGGAAAACTAAACCAGTATTTCAACTTTGCTTTAGGACCTGCTATTAAAATCTCCCAGACTCCTTTGGCATTCTTAGCTGACTCTGTACATGCAAAATTCCTAACAGGTTCATCTGTATACTTATTGCAATTGCCCAGTCTCAGGGAAAGGCACTTTGCCTGCTTCACCATCACCAAACCCAGCAGAACTCATGTCCTAAATTCACTCCCAGCCCTCTCCTACCATCTGCTTGGTATCTTACAATGTGAGCACAGTTTTAAAGCATGCTCAGGCTGGAATGAGCATCCTTCTTCATAATCCGCATGCACTCAATTTCAGAGGAATATTACACGTTTGTGGTGAACATAAAAACATAAAGAAATCAATCATATGACAAAGTTCATTAACATTATAACCTTAAAAGGCTCAAACTCAAACTCATTTTATAGATTAGTTACAATCCAGGAAGTCAGCACCATTTTTTCTTTTTTTTTTTAATTTATTGATTGATCGATTGATTGATTGGCTGCGTTGGGTCTTCGTTGCTGCGTACAGGCTTTCTCTACTTGCAGCGAGCGGGCGCTACCCTTCATTGTGGCGTGTGGGCTTCTCATTGCAGTGGCCTCTCTTGTGGAGCACGGACTTCAGGGGCGCAGGCTTCAGTAGTTGTGGTACACGGGCTTAGTTGCTCCACGGTATGTGGGATCTTCCCGGACCAGGGCTCGAACCCACGTCCCCTGCATTGGCAGGCGGATTCTTAACCACTGCACCACCAGGGAAGTCCCAGCACCATTTTCAAAAGCATCATGTTATTTACACAGCATGCCATTAAATTATGTACATCAGTAAAACTGTTTAGGAAGCATTTTATTGCCATTTTGGTTTTTCTAAAATGAGAGCAGTGAAGCTCTAGTGTCATCTAGTCAATTAGCACATTTTAAGAACCCACTACCAGCTGAACTAAAGCAAATTAGCAAATACAGTCACACTACATTAAACTCTGCTGTATCGTTTGCTTCTGATTTGCAGAGAGAAAGCACTTTCCTGGCAACTTCTGACCCAGCAAAACTAGACAGGGGCAAAAAACCACTGCAGTGCCTCAGGCATTTTAACCAGGGAGGCCCTAAATTCAGCTGAAGAAGTTGTCCAGCTTCCTTTCAGTTTCCCTGGTTAAGGCCTCTACTCCACCTCCCTCAGGCCCCCCAGGGCTTGCTGGCTGCTCCAAACGCTCCCAACCCACCAGTTTCTGCACCTGAACTTTGCCTTCCTTTCTTCAACCAAATCTCTTATTCTCAGTATGCTTTGTCCCTCCTCAGACCAATTATACAAAAGGCCCAGTCACTAAGCAACAGGGATCCAAAAGCTACATTTTCTCCCTTAAAAAAAAAAAAAAAAAAAGCAAGCATTTTATTTAATTTTGAAATCATGAATGTGCCAGAAACATTAACTAGATTTTCTGTCTTCCCAGGGCCCTGCCCCAGAAAACCCAGACTTTGGTGTGAGGGACAGAACAGGAGACAGGCTGAAGGGCACAGGGACAGCTGCGCAGAAGTTGCCTGAGACTGGACTAGACCTGTTTTTCTTCATTCCCTCGTATGCGTAAAATGTTGAAAGAGAATGCTAATTTGGTCAACGTGGCCTACTTTGCTCTTATCCTCTCATCACTGGTACCCACCCCTCTGGGTCCCTGCTAACGCCCCATTAACTCTTTCCCCTCCCCTTTCCTTCCTCCTTTTGGTCTCCACCCACCCACTTGTTGATTCCTCCTTCCCTTCTCTGCTCCAATATTTACTTTTTGATTTTTTTTTTTGAGTAAAACGGCTCAAAAAACAAAGGCTGGCATTACATAACAGAGACAGGACGGCCGTCCACCCAGGCAAAACAGTCCCACGTGAGCACCTGCTCTATGCAAAAGCTGTGGTCTGCACCTCGCGGGGTCTCGTTTTCTTCTCTCAGAGGTGGCCAGGAAACTTAGACAAGGTAAGCAACTTTATGAGGTGTCAGCTGCACATGAACCTGGGCTGCCCAACTTCCCAGCCCAAGCAGTTCCCTGTACCTGCCCGACGGGGGCTGCCTCCTCCCTGAGATCTCAAAGCTCCATGGACCAGCCCCGGTACACAGCACGCCACGCCAAGCCCTCCAGAAGCCTCATCTCAGGGATAAGCAACCCCTGACCTGCCTCCAGGCCCTCAAAATTCTATTCCTGAATCACAACCTACTAAGTGGGCTCCAGATTTGGACCACATTAGTAAACTCTGGAGGGCACGAATAGTACTACTGAACTCAAGACAGTGACAGCAATTTTTTGAAGGGATTAAGTATCCTCAGAGCTGAGAACTATCAAAATGCAAAGATATAATTAATTTAAAATTCACTTTCAATTCATAAAGAGAACTTTTGAGTCATTTTAAAAGGAGGGAAGAGGCTCTCGGGACAAGGATCATAAATTGCAAAAAGCAGTAACAACAAAAACCTGGTTGCCTGATAATGAAAAAATTAATCATTTAAAGAACTCAAGCCTCTAGGCTTGGTTTGGTCCTGAAGGTACAAGAAGAAGTCGTTTGTTCTAGGTAAAAGCCTTATTATATCCTAATTAAGCAGCCCTTATAGCTTCATTCAGCAATCACCACAAGTGTAAGGGCAGAATGACATTTCGTATGAATGAAAGCATTCACTTGAGTGCACCACATCTTAAAACATTTGATTACTTTTACTCACTATGTACATACATTCACACAGCTCACCTTGTTCCAAAAATGAAGAGGGAAATCACATGATTGTATCTCTTGTGGCTCATTTGGTAAAATAGGCTGTTCATCGCTAGGAAATTTTACGTATAATAAACGTTATGTTTCAGCTGATACTGAATATTAAATCTGTGACAAAGATACTAGGGTGATAGATTCAAGAGAATTCTGCAAAACAGTGTCTTTATTTCAGCAGCGTCTGGATACAATGGTGAAAATGTTGATTTGCCTATGGCCAAGCAAATATAGATAAAGACTTTAAAATCTGAGAATAAGAAAAGCATGTATCATTTTTTTTCTTAAAGGTTTTATACCCAGAAAATCATAATAATATAAGGTAGAAAGAATATCCTTGATAATCATGAACATACAATAAAACTTGAAAAAACTGATGTTGTAAATATATAATGGTTTAAATTCAGAGAATACAGTTGATGACTGAGGTCCATTGTTCACAGTTCCTAATTTCCTAATTCTTTTGTTTCCTGATATACATGCATGAATATTGGTCTGTACAAATAAAGCGGCATTAGATATGTTCGCAAGCTGCCAGCACTTTGAATTGAAATGACCTTTGACATACAACAAAACATACATGTACCTAAGAGAAAAGTGAACATTGGAAACTACCTTTAACCAAAGGTAAACCTTAGTTTCTTTTTTTCCAGGAAGATAAAGGGAGGCCCAAGCTAAAATAAATCTAATAGAAGCTGCTAAACAGATAGGCCCCTCTACGTGGGGCAGGAAGAGAGTGAGGTGGCACCAGCCCTTTAGAATGGAAACCAGGGAGACGTGAGCTACCCGCCCAAAGCCAGGATCTTTGATTGCCACGACTGCTTCTGAGAGGGCTGCAGTTCGTACTACAGTTAGAGTAATATTTTCAAAGAATCTTTCTTTCAAGTATTCTTCTCAAATAATGTCTAGTTTTTCACTTTAGAACTGTAATTGTAAACCCTGGTGTTAAACAACTGCTATTTAAGCTATGGTGGTACCAGTGGTGAGCAGCTAGCCCAGCATTAATCGCTTTCCTTAGTGCCGTCTGCTGTGGCCCTTATGACTGGAACTTCACATGGCTTTATGATCACTAAGCTTTGGAGACAATTTCTAAATCAGCTGTTGTAAACTTAGGAACACTCTTGACCCTGGGGTTTTCCTGCTTCCTGACACTGGCAGGGACCAGGTTTCCACTGGCTCTGAGTCTTTACTCTGGCCACATCTGGACTTCCTGAACTAGTTGTAAATAACCAGCTGAAGCCAAAACAAAGCAGCTAGAAATATATCATTTTAAGATAGACATGAAATACAACTCAAAAAGCATGAAAACTTATAGATTACCCATGTTGACATTTAGTAGTTTTTAAAGATGTCTCACTGCAGGCAATAGGTGGGCTTTTGTGAAAATCACAGATGTCAATATAACTAAGTATAATTTTTAAAAAACAGAAAATAGGATTTCTAAGACTCCCTTCAGCCCCATTCCTTCTCTTTCCCCCTAATCCTTCTCCTTTTCTTAACCTGCCTATTTCTATTCCTGGCATCACTACTTTCTGTCACCCAGACGGAAGACTTCAAAGCCCGCCTCGAGCCTGGTCTACTAATAAGCCTCTTCCGGCCTGTACTCAGCCCACAGGAGCAGCTTCTTGGGGACCAGGCTGCACTCGCTGAGGGATGCCTGCAAGAGCTCACAGTTAGGTTTCTGTGGCTCACTTCCTGTCTGCCAAGTGGGGATAAAGAGAGAATATACCTCAAAATCTCCCATGAGGTTTAAATGGATATAATGCATATAAAATGTGAAGCATCATGCCTGGCACACAGGAAGCCCCCAAAGTATGTTCCCTACTTTTATCACAATTCCGATGTCACTCTTCAGTTTCAGACCTTTAGTGGCTGTTGACTGCCTACAGGATAAAACTCAATTTTCTAGCAGACGTACTACTTACTGTAGCATAAAGAGTACTGACTAAGGTCAAGGCAAAAAGTGAACTCAAATGCTGGCTCCTTATTAGCTGTGTGATCCTGGAAATCACTTCACGTCCCCGAGCCTCAGTGCCCACAGGTACCCAGCGGAGGAGTTAACAGCTGTGCTGGGTTCAATAGTATCTACCCCCCCCACCCCGCCCCAACAAAATTCACATCCACCTGGAAACTGTGGCTGTGATCTTATTTGGAAACAGGGTCTTTGCACATGTAATTACTTTAGGTAAGGTTGTACTCCGTTAGGATGGGCCCTAAATCCAATGATTAGTTAGCATCCTTAAAAGAAAAGGAGACAAAGGGACACACAGGGAGAACGCCACGTGAAGACGGAGGGAGACCTGGAGCCAAGAACAGCAAGGAGTGCCCACAACCACCAGAAGCTGGAAGGAGCCTCCCCTAGAGCCTTTGGAGGCAGTGTGGCCCTGCCGACACCTTCATTTTGGACTTCTAGACTCCAGAACTGTGTGTGAGAGAATAAATTTCTACTTTTTTTAAGCCACCCGGTTTGTGGTAACTTGTTTCAGCAGTCCTGGCAAACAAATACAACAGCTAATAGTTAATGCTTAAAGACATTTGCCATAGAAATGGCAAATGGTCCACCCAAAGAAACGGAGGCTGAGAGGAGCTGCTGGTGGGAACTCAGCCCCACGCAGTTGTGCGTCCAGGCGCACTGCCACCCTGCTGCTATACCCACTCCTGAACAGAATGAGACACAGTGGATGTGACTGCCCGCAATACTGCTGCTCACAAAGCAAACAGTCCAAACCGGCGGCCACAGCTACACATATACCAGCTACCTAACCTGCTGGACCTCCAAGTCAAGGGTCAGCAAACATTTTCTTTAAGGGTCAGATAGTAAATATTTGATGCTTTGCAAGACAAGGCAAAATCGAGGCCTATATAACCATTAAAAATGGAACCTTTAAAAAATGTAAAAAGCATCCTTCGCTCAAGTGCTATAAACAGACAGGCACCTGGGTGGGTTGGACCCGCAGGCTGTAGTCTGCAGACCCCTGCTCCATCTCCAAGCATCTCCACTGATGGCTCCACAGGCCCTAGTGTGCAGGTCATTTTACACTCCTTCCTGTCCCTTGCCCCACTCCTGTTGGCAAACAGCCCCTTGTGTCTCCTCCTCCCCACTCCCACAGACACTGCCTCAGTTTAGGACTGCAACATGTCTTGCCTGAATCACTGCAAGAACTCCCCATCTTGCCCCACCCTGAGCCACCCTTCACACCTGTCTCCAGGACCTGCGCATCTAAAGCGCCGGGCCGACCACATCAATACCCTTGTCTGATCTTGCATGATGCTCCCCCCATCAACTCCAGCAGCACATCAAAATCACGTGAGGACCTTTCTTAAGAACATCAATGTCTAGGCCACACATTCCTGACATTCAGATTCAACAGATCCAGGGTGGGGCCCATGTACAGCTAGCTGCAACCACTCCAAGGCTGACTGTGCGAGGCACCCAGAATTTAATCCCGGATTTTTGTACATATGGTTCCCTCTGCCCAGAATGCCCTTCCCTGCTCTGCCTACCAGGCAAACTTCCAACTGCTTTTCAAAACTCTTCCTAGACTGAGACTGGGAGAAGCCACCCCTGAACTCTCCCATTCACTCTGCATAGTTAACCATGCCTGCCTCCTCTGTCCTACTTCACACCATGGCACGTGCCCACGACTGCATGAGTCACGCTGTACAGTGACAGCTAACTCACCCTGTCAGCCTCCCTCACTGACCTGAGCCCTGGGCTTGCAGCGTATCAGCTTTCATATGCTTATCAAAGCTAGCCTAAAGCATTCTCAAGATCAACCATGCACGTTCCATCAATGTTCCTCCAAAAGTCAAAATACAATTACCTTTCAAAGGGAAAACCAGTGCTACCACCCAAACCTCTAACACAAATGACAGCAACTCTCCATCCTCCTGACTCCCACGCACTCTTATTATACAGGCACTAAGTTAGATCTACCTCCTATTTCAATTTTCTGCACACACATCCTCCCTCCCTCATGGAACTGCATCTTCCCTGAGGGCAAGTACCTCCTGCTTAAGAAGCTCCGTGCTTTGTGTATCCAAGTCACTCAACAAGGTGAATGCACTCACTCTGGATCATATGCTTCGAATGAAGCAAAAGGGACCCCAGTAAAAGTATTATCATGAAGGCTTACCGAAGAGGAAAGAAGTGTATGATATACAAGTTTAAACACCAGGAATCAATATAAAGTGAAACCTGAGGTACATAATATTAATTTTTCTGGCACATAAAGCATTCTCAAACTTCCTCCCCGCCGTCCCAATGAATTATGGAAAGTCATTTCGTAGATACTTAAGTCTAAGACTTTTAAATCGCTCACATGTTAATGACTTCATCCATAAACCATAACCAGATCCTATCTTTATTTCCTGTACACTTTTAAACCCTGTTATCCATCATCATATAAATTGAAAAACAAAAACATTCTATGAATCACAGAAGAAATCTATTTCAAAATCAACCAAAAAATACTTACGGGAGTGACTACTTCATTAATTCAACAAGCATTCATTAAGTACTTACTACGCATGCACAAAACAGTGGAACTTCATACTAGAGGAACGTAAAAACTCCGATCCCCACACACTAACCAAGCAATGTATAGTCTCTGGCACACCAGTCAGCGTTCCATCAGCGATGGTGACTTGGAAAAGGGCTGGGATACTCCAAGGAAGAGAACTCGACCTGAGGCTTGACTGTGCACGTGTTGGGTGGGGGAGATGTGGAACAGAACACAGGAGCCTGTCAGTCTCCAAGCGTTACACTCACGTCCTGACGGCCCATCCCCACCTCTGTGCCACTCACGGCCTTCCTCATCTCAGCTGACGGAAACTCCATTCTCAGTGTTGGCGAAGCCAAAAACCAGAGTCACCCTTGATGACTCCTCTTCCTCTCAGGTGCCACATCTGATCCCTTAGGAAAATCTGCAGATTCTACCTCCAAAACATACCTACAGTGGGACCCCTCCTCACTGTCTCATCATCTCTCACCTGGATTATTAGATTATTGGCTCCCTGCTCCTGCCTTTGACCCCCTCCCCCCTCCCCATCCTATTCTCAACACACCAACTGGACTAGGTCTCTTCCAAGGTCTATTGGTACATCATTCCTTCGCTCAAGACCTGCAATGGCTCCCTTCTCACTTGAGCTTTTACTCCAGATCCTGACAATGACCTCTAAAGCCCTATAAGCCGAACCTTCTGGGACCTCATCTCCTACTCAGACCCTCTTAGCTCCAAGCACCTGGCCTCCTCCTGCCTGGCCAAAACACACCCATGCCAACGCCTTTGCTCTGGCTGTATCTTCTGCCTGAGAAGCTCTGCCCCCATACCTGCTTGGCTAATGCCCTCACCTCCTCCAGGCCTCGGCTGAAATCTCACCTTCTCAGGGAGGCCTCAACGATCACCCTTTTCATTCTGCCCCATCCCCACTTGAACCGTTCCACTTTAATTTTTCCCCCAACCCATATCATCCTTTGACGTACATTATAATTACGCACTGTGTGTTTTCCCTTGTGGCTCCACCCTGCTAGAATGTAAACGCCACAAGGGCAGTGACCTTTGTTTTGACTACTGATGCAACCCTAGCATCTTTATAGTGCCTGACCTATGATGGGCACTTAAATATCTGTTAAATAAAATCAGGTTTATCTTTCAGAGGATCCCATGAATAAATCGAATGATGTTAAGCTCCCCTCCGTAACCACTGTCTCCCTACCCGCTAAATAACACATAAAATTTCTTTATCAGAAGAGAAAAAGAGAAAAGTCACATCACAGTAAGAGATGTAAAGTTCTAAGAAAAGGAGCAGAAATGACGTGGACTAAAACTCGTCCACACTGAAGTTTAACCAAGCTACAAATCCAAGACCAACAATGCAAGACTGGTTCTACTTCCGGAGAGGAGACAGCACTTAGAACTCAAAGCGAAGTACAGTTTGTAGGAGGGAAAAAGCCCGTCACACCTTCTCTTTCTCGTGGCCCTATTAATTACAACCTCATTGGGGTCGGAGGGAAGCTGCTCCAGCACCCAGCTCGCCTCGGCTTCGGAACACCTGGGAGCTCTCGCCCGCAGGCAAGAGGCCAGGTAGTCATCACTTTCACATCCGCAGCGCCTGGCAGGGCAGGCCCTGCATGCATGTTTGCTGATCCAAACTAAACACGCATGACTCTTCTTTCACGTCAACTGATAAAGGATTTTCACACTCCTAGATTACATAGTCTCGTAAGCAAACAGAACGCTACTGAAACTAGCCTGAAACAATGTCGAAATGTTCATCATATACTTAGGAGTATTTTATTTTCAATGCAGGAACAATGCTATTAAAGTCAACCAACAGAACGATACCTAGGAAATCGTGAACCTCACATTTACAGATGAGGGAACGGAAGCTCAGAAATGCCAGTGCTTGGTGCAGGCCACAAGTAATTTAGAGGAGGAGAGGGACTGGCGCCAGCAAACTGGTGACCCCACTAACACTGACGTTTATTCCTCTGTTACCATTTCTTCTGGTGTGCAATACAGGACAGCTGAGTTAAAATACAACGCTCAACTGCTACACCGATGCTCCCTTGGCGTTTCATCCTTTTGCCTGCAATTCTGGTGGCAAAAGGCCACCAGGAGGGATGATAAGATCCCTGGAATTGCCTTTTAAGGGACAGTACCTCCCATTTTAAAGGTACCATTTTACTTTGCAAAAATAAAGCATTTAAGTGAGCAGTTACTAAGAACCATAACTTTGATCCTCATGATAACCTTATGAGGAAGTGTTCCCACTTTGTCAATGCGAAAACAAGGCGTACAGAGGTTAGAACAGCTTGCCCAAAGCTCCGCTCACATCACACACTGGTCGCCCAGATGCCAGGCTGGCCCACAGTGGTGAGACTGTGCCTGTGGGGCTCTAGAGCTGACTCAGCTCCCTGTCAGAACTGGGCCAGCCCCATCTCCTCTGTGTAGCCCTGAGGGCTCTCAGCAACCTGGCACACAGCTTCTCCGCCACTAGTCAAAAAACTCCATGAGGGGACTTCCTGGTGGTCCGGTGTTTAAGACTCCATGCTTCCACTGAAGGGGACACGGGTTCGATCCCTGGTCGGGGAACTAAGCTCCCACATGCTGCTTGGCGCGGCCAAGAAATAAAATTTAAAACAAACAAACAAAATTCATGAGGATCAGAGTCCTGCCTGTCCCTCCTACAGACACGAATTGAGTCTCTGTAAACGCGGGATGACAGAGAGTACAGGTCTTCCGGGCACTGTCTCTCTAAACAGATCTAAGCATTATGGTGCTGTGTGTGTGTGTGTGTGTGTGTGTGTGTGTGTGTGTGTGTGTGTGTGTGTGTGTGTGATCATCATAAATTGATGGCAAATCAAATCTAACTTGATATTACACTTTGGTTTTAAAACACTTTGAGAGACAATATAGCAGATTTTTATTCAGCCTGAAAAGAGGGAATGTAGTTTAAGAAAAATGTCATGTTTGTATCGGTTGTTTGGGTTCCACACAGTCTTTGGAAATCCAAAGATGACCAGACAGGAGCCTGTGAGGAGGATATTTCTGAATAAAGAGGAAAGTCCAGCTGAGTCCAAGAGTCCTCAGAAGACCATGGGTGGGAGTGTGGGTCCCCGCCTCCTTTGGGCTCTGTGGTGACCAGCCTAACAGACTGGGCTTCCCGGTGTGATTCTCACGAGGGCTTCGTGGCTCAAAAAAGAAGTCAGAGAAACCAATGACAGGGTGATGTGAGCGGTATCCCCATCTAGATCGTGACCAAGACTGTTGGTGGCCAGTCATGCTGACATTTTTTTTTTTTTTTTGCGGTGCGCGGGCCTCTCACTGTTGTGGCCTCTCCCGTTGCGGAGCACAGGCTCCGGACGCGCAGGCTCAGCAGCCATGGCTCACGGGCCCAGCCGCTCCGCGGCACGTGGGATCTTCCCGGGCCGGGGCACGAACCCGTGTCCCCTGCATCAGCAGGCAGACTCTCAACCACTGCGCCACCAGGGAAGCCCCATGCTGACATTTTAACCAAGGAATTCAGTCATCTATAACAAAAGCCCCAAAGGTAACCTCATCTTCACTAAGAAAATACAGTTGGACCAAAGATTAAGGCCTGGAACTGAAGTTTCCTTAAAAAGTAGCTGGGAGGGCTTCCCTGGTGGCGCAGTGGTTGAGAGTCCGCCTGCCGATGCAGGGGACACGGGTTCGTGCCCCGGTCCGGGAAGATCCCACGTGCCGCGGAGCGGCTGGGCCCGTGAGCCATGGCTGCTGAGCCTGCGCGTCCGGAGCCTGTGCTCCGCAACGGGAGAGGCCACAACAGTGAGAGGCCCGCGTACTGCAAAAAGAAAAAAGAAAAAAAAGAAAAAAAAAGGAGCTGGGGATGGAAGGACGGGAGAGGAGAAATGGGTGCAGTTAAGATGGGGCTAAAGCAAAAAAGATGAATGACCTTGGTTTCTAGCCGAGGTTTCAAAATAAGGATGAGCTTGTAAACAGCCCGCCTATTAGACCTTTTCTCTGTATTCCTGGCACCACCCTCTCAGGGCTATTTTTAGCTACAGGAGAAAGGGGAGCAGAGAGGGAAGGGCTCACGGTGGCCCAGCCTCACCTCGTGTGCCCTGCCGGGACTCCGGCTATCTTTAATTAATGTCTGAGGGACATAAGACCGACCCTCCCTGTGCTGAAAGGAAGCACAATGGTGAAATTCTACCCCACAAGACTGATAGGCCCACTACTGGTGTACCATTCCTGAGGTCCCGGGGCTGTTTTCTGTTCAAAAGAAGGCTCCATCTGGAACGTTTACAGAGGGCAGTGAAGTAGACCCTGCCTGCATGTTTAATTTACAAGTACAGAAAACAGGACTGCCTTGTTTATATATCTAGTTCTGCATCCTCACTTCACACACTAAGACTACATTTTACCAACCAATCACTTTTACATGATTTTATACCTTTTCTCTGGAATACAATTTCATAAATGACTCCCTCTGGTTATCTAGTCCAGATTCATAAACAAAGATGAAACCAACATTTCTCATCATCTAACGTTACAGGCTTTCCCTTTCGCAATATTCCCCAAGAGATAAGCCTAAAGCTTTTAAACCACCACAACTCACTGCCATTCAGATTAAGCTTCATTAAATATTAGAGGTTAATTGTATCTTTGGAAACAGAACTGAATATGCTAGGAAACTGATAGTGAAATATATTCTATGTACCACCCCAAACTCAGCAAGGCCGGCATTATAAAGACATACTGCAGGCAGGGGCAATAAAGAGGGAAAGGATAAAAGGCTGCCATTTCAAGAAAAGACAATCAAGACCACAGGGTTACAAAGCTCACTGATAAGACCTGTGTAGACTGCTTAGTCAGTGATCAATGAACTGCCCATGAACAAAGAATTTAAGGGACTCCTGTGAAGACAAAGCAAAATATGAAGAAAATTCAAACAGGTTCTGAATTCCACCTACTGTACTTCAAACTACAGCAAACTGCCTTCTTCCCACACTGAACTCCATTAACAGAAATAGGTCTGTTTATTTAAGACTTCCTCAGTTGATGAAAAAAATCAGAATTCTAACCATTCCCTTTTCGCTGAAGGAAACACAAGGCTCTTTTCACTTTTGCAGAAAGTACTTATACTAAAACCATTATTAAGTTTAAGCGATGGTTTCAGTACTAAGTAGAGTCAGAAAATCCCAGTCCACCACATTTGAGAGTATCTGAGTTTTCCACCCTCTTTCTGGAGCTGGTTCCTCACCAGCCTCAGATGTCCATCCTGAGACCAGTTGCATTTTCTTAATGGGACATGAAGGCAGGCTGCAAAGCAGGTGGACGTCCTCACACTGCAGAAATATTACTCACTGGTTGAGTGCCTGGGAAGTTCTGTAGAGAGGGATCTAGCAGGACCTGTTTCCCCTCCCATTTTTTATCGCCTAAGCCTATATGGAGAGGAGATGCCAGGCAATGACCAAGAAAAAAGCAAACTATCCGGAAAGTATGTGAAAAGATCATCAATTTGCCGGGCAAACTTATGACAGGACTGACAGTTAAACTATGGCCAACAGTCCAGCTCGACACTCTCCAATTAGAACCTGCAGCGGGGATGGAAATATTCCTCACCTCTGTTGTCCAATATGGTAGCCGCTAGCTATAAAACACTTGAAATATAGCTAGTGTGACTAAGGAACTGAACTTTATTTTAACTAACTTAAATAGTCCCACGTGGCTTGCAGACCCAGCATGGAACAGCACAGGTTCAGGACGCCAGGAAAGCTGGCTGATGGCAGCAGTCTCCTGGATAAGAAAAGGGCTCAGAGGAGCCTACTGTTCCTGTCCTTTCCCCCAGAATCAAGCAGGGAAAAAACTAATTAACTCCCCTTCTTAACTGCTTTAGTAATTGAAAAGCACTTTCTAATCATTTTCTGACTCAACTGAACGTGGGTCTCTTAATATATGATTAGAACATGTAAAAGTGGTGAAACTGTTTTTCTCTTACTGTAAACAATGAAGACTTCAGACTTGAAATAACTATTTTGAATTTTTAAATTTCTCCCAAGTTGAAATATAAACTTTGGACCAAATACTTACAACAAAAGATTGTATACGCTGCTTAAAGATTTTCACTTTTTTTTGTTTTTTTGGCTCTCCTCTCAAAAGTCACAGTAAGGCCTCTGATATGATTACACTTTGAGGCCTTGGAGGAAAAAACAACTTGCAAACAAAATCCCCAAGTGCTCAGACTAAGAACGATTCATTCCAACAGCAACTGTGTACAGGGCTGTGGGGGGAGGTGTCTGAGCTGCTCTTTACAACCACGTGAACATCCAGAACGTGTTCAAAAAGCTTTAGCCTGGCTAAAGCTCATCTGCATTCCTAAAAATGCCAGCACTAGCATCCTTGATAAACGCTGGCTGTAAACAAATGCTTTTAGCCTTATGTACTGCACACTATAGCTTTAAATGGCAGTACATTCTAAAGACACGTCAACTAGGGACACAGGTTCCCTGTACGTTACACACCAAGGCTACACCAGAAACAAACTACGTTGAATATCAACTGGTGTTCCTTACCGAAGTTCCTAAAGATTATGTTTAGTGCCCTTGAATTGTTTAAACAACGTAAAAATGGTACTGGTTTTAATGAAGGAAGTTTCTCAAATCCCAGCAGGAAACAATTTTAGTTCTAGAGTTAAAAAAATAAACTATGTATATGGTTTAACAGGCTACATACAAACTCAAAATAGACCTCAGAGCAAACATCACACCTTTTCTAATAAATAATTTCAACGGCAGAGCACCTGACAAGACTGAGTGTGTGGTCTGATGACAGTATAACCAGTGAATGGATGGATGAAACCCTGCAGTAGCCAGTCACCTATGTGTGGCTGCAGGAGTCTGTCCTGGCTCCACCCTTTCAACTACTTACCAACAATTTGCATAAACTTACAGAAACAGTTAAAAAGGCGGCCAGCACTGATGTAACACAATGGAATTTAAATGTAAGGTCCTGCATTAAAGGCTCAAAGAGCCAGTTGCACCAGCACCATCCAAAACGTCAAGGGTTCACAGCAATTTATGCAAAAAAGCACAAGGAATGTAGATGCAGCTTCAACGCAGGTCCAAAGCGATACGGCTGCTCAAATAGCTAATTCAGCCTTACACTGCACTCTAGTAAAACTAGTACTGCAGATGTTTGGGGTGCATTTTATCAGGGGCAAAGCCAAGATCAACGTGTCTGAAGGACCCCCCCCTTTGGTAAGTTAGAAGACTGTCACATACTTGGAAGGGGAAGGACTGCAGCAGAGGGGAAGGAAGCTGCTGTCCCCAAAGGTCTGAAGGGCTGACATGTTGGTAAGGAACAGACTTATTTTGTGTGGTTCCAGGGAACAGAAAGAGAATCAAGAGAGGCAAGTTTTAGTTCAATACCAGGAAGAATAGGTCAAAGATCAGGGCTGTTCGTAAAGGGACTGGCCCACAAGGCAGGGCAGTGAGCATCTCATTACTGAAGGCGAGACCTGGTGGCCCAAGGTTTCCACCACCTCAGGAAGGTAGTTAGGTGACTCCCTCTTCCCTCTCCACACTGAACAGAAGACATTCACAGGCAAGGCTGCCTCCCTAACTCCACCCCCTCCCCATTCTCCCTCACTCCAGGCATGCTATCAGAAGTTAGTGACTAACGTTAAGACAGGAATTACTAATTTATTTATTGCAGATTGTAAAAAAAACAATCTGCAAACTTCAGTGCTTTAACAATAGTTAGGGACTCTAACAACTACTAACACAACAAGCTCTGACAGGCAGCTAGGCAGCTAACTCACGGGGATACCAGAAACA
Organism: Neophocaena asiaeorientalis asiaeorientalis; assembly: GCF_003031525.2. NCBI lineage: Eukaryota > Metazoa > Chordata > Mammalia > Artiodactyla > Phocoenidae > Neophocaena > Neophocaena asiaeorientalis. Next base: position 7,576,202 of record NW_020172731.1, on the reverse strand, counting down.
CTGCTCTCAGACACAATACACAGAGATTCTATACGTTCTACATAGCTTCCCTGCATCATTCTCCTAAATAATGTTCTTAATTTCAGTTAACAGACTCCAAACTCAAAATGACCAAACCTAAAGAGATTAATTTTCTTAAAACTTCCTGAAATTAGAGTGAGTCTTTTACCTCATCTTACAAAGGTTGCAAGCAAGAAGCCTGTGCAGACAATTCCTAAGCTGCCCCAGCCAGTACCTCAGAGAACTGACCCTAATGTCTACCAACGCAGTGACTGAGTGGTGTGCAGGGCGAAAGCAGAACTTACCTTTATTTGCAGATATCCATCCCCCCCCCCGCCCCCCGCTTATTTCCACACTTCCGGAAACCCACGACTAAGTGACACTGCCAGTGTCCAAATGGATGCCTAACATGGTTTGGGTCCCCTTCTAATTCTACCCTAGACACAAGATTACAGATCCCAGAAGCTCATTGCCCAACTATTCAAACTCTAAAATGACAGCACTGTCATCAAAAGTACTCTCAGAAACTCCTCTGAAGAGTACCGGCGCCCTGTCCGCAAATATTTTAAGGAGGAAGCTACCGGCCCCCAATCCGCCCTATGCTCAGGGCACCACTTGGCTGTCCACATCCCTGCTGTATTCCCGACCTGTGGGATATTAATCTGAAACAGACGATGGTAGTTCTGTCAAAGTCACCCTTTCAGCCTGAACAACACATTCCACACCACCTGCTCTAAAGGCCAGGCTTTACCTTTCTGAACGTGGATGATGTCGGGGAAGTTGGCCAGGTGCCCCTGATACAGCGCTAACAGGTCCATAACGGGGTCCAGGTCCTGCCTGGGCTGGTCGGCGAAGAGCTCGCCGATGGCGTCGTAGGCATCTCCGGTGAAGGCGATGGCCTGGTTCAGGCCGGCCGAGAAGGCCTGCTGGTCCAGCTCAAAGGCCTGGCTGAGGCCGCGGAAGGACTGGCCCACCTTCTGATACTCCTTCTTGAAGCCCGTCACCTGCTTGCGCGCGAATTCATTGGCCGTGTGGTTGAGCTGCAGCGCGCTGTCGTCCATCTTCTTGGTGAAGCACTTGAAGCCGTCGATCTTGCTCTCCACCTCCTGCAGGTCGAGGGCGGCGGCGGGGGGTGTGCTCAGGGTCAGGAAAAAGTTGGCGCCCACCATCTCATCCTTCTCGGCCTTCCTCTTGCCCTGTTTCCAGGCCTTCTCGTCGGTGCTGCTGGGGCAGGTCAGGAAGTGCTGGAAGACGTCGCACTGCGCCAGCACCGGGTGGCTGGCCATGTGGTTCATCCACCAGATCAGGCCCTTCCTGCGCTTGGAGATGAAGTCCTCCTCGAAGCGGCCGGTGGCCTGCTTCTCGGGCAGGTGGGGCACCGAGATGACGGGGAACTTCTCGGCCAGGCGCGCATACAGCCAGTCAAAGTGCTTGTAGCGCCGGTGCACTGGCACCTGCGTGTGCGTGGGCACCAGCTTGTAGGAGATGTAGCTCTTCATGCCCTTGAACTTGGTCTGCTTGGTGGGGTCGTCGATGGTGCACTGGAAGGGGTAGGGGTTCTCCTGCCACTCGGGGCCATAGGGCCCCAACACCACGCACAGCTTGTCCCCGTCCTTCACGAAGCCCGACGCCTCGCCCAGCACGAAGGCCTCCCCGCCCGACTTGACGAAGGTGGAGAAGCGATTGAGGTTGCGGCTCACGGTGGCCGAGCTCTTGGCCCCCGACGGGTGGTGCTGCGGGGGCGCCGAGCCGCCGCGGGAGCCCAGCGACAAGTCGGTGCGTGTGGACAGGCGGTAGCGGCCCGCAGCGCCAACGCCCCCCGACGACGAGCCGTCGAGGTCCGGGTACGCGCCGCTGCCCAGCACGCCCGGCTCGTCAGCCACCGTGGAGCTGTCGTCCCACTCGTCGTCCCAGTCATCGTCGCTGGCCTGGTAGCCGCCGCCGTAGAGCTGCTGCGGCGACGGCTGCAGGGCACCCCCGCCATACGAGAAGCCAGCGCCCGGCGGCTGGAAGGTACTCGGCGGCGGCGCCTGCTGCGGTTGCAGCAGCGGCTGGAAGGCGTCGGGCGGCGGCTTGAAGGAGGCGGGCGGCGGGGCGGGCAGGGGCTGGAA
>NW_020172731.1:7491538-7569943 GCF_003031525.2 Neophocaena asiaeorientalis asiaeorientalis | reverse complement strand
TGAGTGCCGCGCTGGGCGGCCGCCGCGGCCGGTTGGGGGCGGGGCCCGCGGCCTCCCACGTCCCCAGCTACGCTAATCCACGGCCGAGAGCCGCGCGCCAGGCGAGAGCAAGCGATAGCCGAGCCGCCGCGCCCGCCCCCGGGTCCAACTCCGTAGCTGCCACTGCCGCCTTGTGGCCTGTGACGCGCAGTGAGGCTCAGGGGTGAGAGCTGCGGGTGAAGGATTCTATTCAGAAGTGAATTGTCTGAGACTTTTTTAGGCTTTTAAGTTTAAAAACGTATCCTAGAAAGTAAGTAAATGTTTGCATTGCTGATAAGCGTTCCCACTCTGAGCGCTCATTGAATACTCCTACAATGACTTAACCCATGCGTCTGTTAAAGGATTTTCAATGAATATTCGCGTTGCGCTAAAAAGAGAGACAGGATGCCTATGTCGGGGCTGTAGACGGACGGAGAAGCTCCCTTTCATCTTCTCCCCACTGGAGGCTTTTGGTCAAAAAAGGGAGAATGACAAGAGCAAAGTAAGGAAAGGCGCTGTGTTTGACCAAATAAGAGGCTAAGGGTGGTGTGGGGAAGGAGGCACTGGAGAGTTTACACTAAAAGAAGTGTGCAGAGAGAGCTAGCATTTTGCATGTGTCCCTTCCCCTCCCTAAGACACATGAATGAGACCTTGAGCTTCCGCGCCAGGCTGCTGGGTTCAATCGGCCTCCTGTTAACACCTATCTGTAAGACCTTGAGCAAGTTACTTACTGGACTCCTAGGTTTGCTGTGGGGACTTGATAATCATGTAATCCCTATTTATAGATGAGGAAAATGAAACAGAGCTTAATATATGACTAGCATTATTCGTGGTAAGCACAGTTTAAGTGTTTGCTGCTGCTGTTGCTGTTGTTATTTTGGAAAGCAAAACCTCTGTCCTCCTTCATAAAGATAATGGGCGTCCTAAATTACAATTTTGGGGTATATGCCCCAGGAAGGGTACCAGTGTTCACACCCCTGCTCCTAGTCTGAGATCAGTGACCATCCCTCTTTATTCATCTCTGTCTCACTATATTTATATTATTTTTAAGATAAGTAGATAAAAAATCACTTCCTGAAATATTAATCAACTCCAGTCTCCTAGAGTTGCCTTGTTTCACATCTTCTTTTCCTTCAGTGTATAATTTACCTAAAGCTTTTTCTTCTCAGAACCCCCTCTTATTGTCTAGCCTAATTATTCTTTTGAAGACACCTCTGATTGGGTGTTAGCATTCATGTCATTAATTTCATCCTGTCCTCTGACCTTTTTCAAGCAAATCTGGGAAACAAGCCAGAAGAGTATACAATTATTGTAGGAGCTGTGGTATTCTAAGCATTCTGTACAAAACCACCAACCCAGTATACCAGAATCACTCCCATAGTGTTTATCCCTAATGCAAAACCTTAATTCAATGCAGTAAGCAAATTCTGAATTACACCATTTTGTAGCTGAAAATTCTGGGTTAGGACAATTCTCACAGTAAGTAACAGAGGTCATTGAATTTCGGCATCAACAATTTATGTGGTCAGAAACATGAAGGCAACATTTGTGAAACATCTAGAATACAATTTATTTTACTTAGTAACTTCTGAGAAGCTAATCTAGAATATTTAAGATAAATACATTTAGTTTCATCCTTACTATTCATCTGGTAGTTACTCCTTAGGTTAAAGAGTTAAAGTAGCAGGAAACTTGCAACGTTTCAGGCTTTCAAATAGAGAGAGAGACTGAAAATCTATTTTGGGTGTGAAACTTCCAGGAGTTTGAGAGTATGGCATTTACAGACAGGTTGGACTGCTCTGTAGAGCAGTGGTTGAGGAACCGTTGGGATTCGGAGGTTGTTTGCAGCGCCAGTGCACGAGCAAATGCTCGGCGTTCATGAGGAACAGGGACGTGATACCTGGCCCTGTGGCACCCTAATGGCAGGAAAGACCCTACCACTTAAAGGTCTTGGATATCTAGAAAATATACTCCAGTATTAGAAACTTAAAACTGTTCACTCACGGAAGTAGATACAGTAATAACATTTTTAAAAGATTTCTCTAGAAAATGGAGCATATTATTCATAATTCAATTTACAGAATCATCATTATAGCCATCAACTATTTCTATTTCATTACACTTTTATAAAGACAAGTCATTAGGGGACACTAAATGGCTCCAAATAACTGCATTTTCACACTTCTTCCCTTGGCCTGAGAGGTGGCCAGGCCCCTGCCTCTCTTTCCATCCCTCTCTTCCACTAAAGAGAAACCACAGTGGTTTCTTTGCTATTTCTGGAACAAGCCAAGCGTGCCTTTCATTTTTTTTTTTCTTTTTTTAGTAGACTTTTTTCTTTTTAGAGCAGTATTAGGTTCATAGCAAACTGAGGAGAAAGTACAGAGATTTTCCATATGCTCCCTCCCCGCCACACACACAGCCTCCCCATGGACACATCATTATCACCCGAAGTCCATAGCTTATGTTAGGATTCACTCAGTGTTGTACATTCTATGGGTTTGGACAAATGTATAATGACATGTATCTACCATTATATTATCATACAGAATAGTTTCACTGCCCTAAAACTCCTCTATTAATCCCTCCCTCCTTCTCTCCTAACCCCTTGCAAACACTGATATCTTTTCTAACTCCAAAGTTTTGCCTTTTCCAGAATGTCATGTAGTTGGAAGCATACTATGTAGCCTTTTCATATTGGCTTCTTTCATTCGGTAATATGCATTTAAGGTTCCTCCATATCTTTTCAATGGCCTGATAGCTCACTTCTTTCTAGCGCTAAATAATATTTCATTGCCTGGGTATGTCACAGTTTATCCACTTACCTACTGAAGGACATCTTGGTTGCTTCCAAGTTTTGCTGATTATGAATAAAGCTGCTGTAAACATCCCTGTGTGGGTTTTTGTGTGGCTATAAGTTAGCCACTCCTTTGGGTGAATATCAAGTAGCACGATTACTGGATTGTATAGTAAGAGTATGTTTAGTTTTGTCAGAAAATGCCCGTGGTCTTCTGCGGTGACTGCACGACTTTGCACTCCCACCAGCAATGAATGTGAGTCCCTCTCGTTCCACGTGCTCACCATCATTTGGTGTTGTCAGTGTTCCGGATTTTGGCCATTCTAATAAGTGTGTAGTGGTATGTCACTGTTGTTTTAATTTGCATTTCTCTGATGACATACGATGTAGAGCATCTTTTCATGTGCTTATTTGCCATCTGTATATCTTCTTCAGTGAGGCGTCTATTAAGGTCTTTGGCCCATTTTTAAATTGGGTTGTTTGTTTTCTTATTTTTGATTTTTAAGAATGTTTTTGTATATTTTGGATAAGAGTCCTTTATCAAATGTGTCTTTTGCAAATATTGCTGCCAGTCTGTGGCTTGTCTTCTCATTCTCTTGACATCATCTTTCACAGAGCAGAAGTTTTTTGGGTTTTTTTTTGTGTGTGTGGTATGCGGGCCTCTCACTGTTGTGGCCTCTCCCGTTGCGGAGCACAGGCTCTGGACGCGCAGGCTCAGCGGCCATGGCTCACAGGCCCAGCCGCTCTGTGGCATGTGAGATCTTCCCGGACCGGGACACGAACCCATGTCCCCTGCATTGGCAGGCGGACTCTCAACCACTGCGCCACCAGGGAAGCCCAGAGCAGAAGTTTTTGATTTTAATGAAGTCCAGCTTACCAATTATTTCTTTCATGGATAGTGCCTTTGAAGTTATATCTAAAAAGTCATTGCATACCTAAGGTCATCTAGGTTTTCTCCTATGTTATCTTCTAGGAGTTTTATAGTTTTGCATTTTTACATTTAGGTCTCTGATCCATTTTGAGTTAATTTTTGTGAAAGGTGTGGGGTCTGTGTCTAGATTCATTTTTTTGCATGTGGATGTCTAGTTGTTCCAGCACCATTTGTTGAAAAAGCTATCTTTGCTCTTTTGTCAAAGATCAGGTGACTCTGTGAGTCTGTTACTGGGCTCTCTATTCTGTTCCATTGATTTATCTGTCTCTTTCACCAATACCACACTGTCTTGATTACTGCAGCTTTAGAGTAAGGCTTGAAGTTGAGTACTGTCAGTCCTCTAACTTTGTTCTTCTTCGTCAATATTGTGTTGACTATTCTTGTTTTTTACCTCTCTGTATAAACTTGAGAATCAGTTTGTCGATATCTATAAAACAACTTGCTGGGATTTTGACTGGAAGTGCATTGAATCTATAGATCAAGTTGGGAAGAATTGACATCTTAGCAATATTGAGTATTCCTGTTCATGAACATTGAATATCTATTTGTGTAGTTGTTCTTTAATTTCTTTCCTCAGTTTTGTTGTTTCCTCATGTAGATCTTACACATATTTTGTTTGATTTATGCCTAAATATTTCATTTTGGGGGGTGCTAATGTAAGTGGTGTTGTGTTTTTAATTTCAGTTCCACTTGTTCATTGCTGCTGGAAAACAGTTGGCTTTTGTATATTAACCTTGCATCCTGCAACCCTGCTATAATGTATTATGAATTTCAGGAGGGAGTTGTTGTTGACTCTTCCGGATTTTCTGCATAAACAATTATATCATTTGCAAACAAAGACAGGTTATTTCTTCCTTCCCAATCTGTATAACTTTTATACCCTATTCTTCATTGCCTTAGCTAGGACTTCCAGTATGATGCTGAAAAGCAGTCATAAGAGGGGGAAGGACAGGGACAAGCTGTGTGGTACTGGGGGTCTACAGCCACAAGTGGAAGGAGAACCCCTTTTTCCAGTGTACCATAGATGACCCCACCAAGCAGACCAAGTTCAAGGGCATGAAGAGCTACATCTCCTATAAGCTGGTGCCCACACACCCTTTCCTCAGTCATGTGCAATCTACCATAAATTCATCAAAGGCATTCTTCATTCCTCTTACAGTGTTTTTGATCTCCAGCATTTCGTTTGGTTCTTTCTTAGAATTTCCTCCTCTCTGCTTACACTGCCCATCAGTACTTGCATGTTGTCTCCTTCATCCATTACAGCCCTTCGCCTATGAATCATAGTTGTTTTAAATTCCTGATCATTCCAGCATCCTGGCCCTCCATGAATCTGGTTCTGTTGCTTGCTCTCTTTCCCTCTTCCAACTATGTTTTTTTGCCTTTCAGTATGCCTTGTAATACTTTCTTGATAGCCAGGCATGATGTACTGGGTAAAAGGAGCTGCTGTGATTAGGCCTTTAGCAATAGACGGTAAGGTGTAGGAGGCTGGGAAGCTTTAATATAGGCTACGATTAGGTTTCATGAGCTTGTACCTCTGCGTTGTAAACTTCACGTGTTCTTCTCTTAGGTGGGACTGGATAGCTAGAGGGGACTGGAGTTGAGCCAGTTCCCTTCCCCTAGGTCAGCTGGGCTCTGTTAAAGCCCAAACAGGTTAGGCTCTGGTTAAATAGTTTCTCCTGAGGGCGGGCCTTGTTAAGAAGAACAGAATACTCTGGCATATTTCAAAATGGTTCCTTTTTCCCTGCCAGAATATTTCTCCAGTATGCACTGTGAGAACCTGGTAGAGATCCAAGAGGTAAAACGCACACAAGTGTGGGACGCCCTGATGACTGGGTCTCCCTGGAGTTTGTAACTCTCGGAGTTGTCCACGCTAAGCCTCCAGCAATTCCTGAATTACAGTTCAGGTTTTCCTACCCTGGCACTGGTTCCTGTGGAGGTTTCTCCTCTTGTAAGTTGTGATTCTCTATATTCTCCTGTGGGTCTCTACAGTTTTGGAGGGTTTGTCCTGTGACCTCACTTCTTTTATGGATCTAAGAAGAGTTGTTGATTTTCCACGTTGCCCAGCTTTGCTGTCTTTGCTGTTTTCTCTTTCTGGATTCCTCTTCCCCCAGAGATCCACCATGCTGCACCTTCCCTTCAGAGTCACTGTGGCTCCTCCATCTCTCCCTTCTTCTCCTGCCTTGGAGAACCCGGAAGTAAGATGGAGGGAGCCTGGGCCCCTGAGTCACCAACCCCAGTTGGATTTTGTGAGAGAAAAAGCCTTTGTTTGGTAAGCCAGTGAGATTACATGGTTTGTTTACTGAGGCAGCGGGCTTCAATTACTCTAATAAATACCATTTCCCTTTTCCTCATCTCCTTCCATCATCCAGTGCCACTTTCCTTCATACACTTACTACCTAATATAAACACATCGATATATTCACTGTCTCTCCCTATTAGAATGTAAACCTTTTTCAGGGCAGCAAGTCTGGGGGAGTGAGAATACAGCAATGAACAAAACAGACATGGTAGGAAACCCACAAATATTTGTTCCATGCATGAATGAGGGAATGCCCACTTATTATCTCCCTGGAGGTCAGCTCTTCTTAGTATCTCCTGCTGTGTCTGGCTCTATTTGCCTCAGCCTCTCGGCTGCCAGTTATAACTAACTATTTCTAAAGACAGCTAAATGACACTTCTCTAAAGCAACAATCTCGGGCTTCCCTGTGGCGCAGTGGTTGAAAGTCCGCCTGCGATGCAGGGGACACGGGTTCGTTCCCCGGTATGAGAAAATCCCACATGCCACGAAACGGCTGGGCTTGTGAGCCATGGCCGCTGAGCCTGCGTGTCCGGAGCCTGTGCTCTGCAACGGGAGAGGCCACGACAGTGAGAGGCCCGCGTACCGCAAAAAAAAAAAAAAAAGCAACAACCTTAAAGCTAACTCAACCACCCGGAACACCACTCGATATTTTCTGAGATTACTGGAAATTTCACAGTTGGCTAATTTATATTTGGCTATTTGTATACTATTATAAATAGCACTATATTGACAATTTACTTGAAAGCTCTTTGTTTACTGTATCAAGAATTACACAAATATATACATAGGATTTTACAAGCACTTCCATCTTTTAAAATCTTATTTGCTGCTGTATTTTCACAGCAGCTCTTCCATGGGCAGAGCAGTGTCACAGAGAGCGGAGAGGGTTCTCTGCTGAGGTCGCGAGGCTGGGGAGAGGGCCAGCAGCTACTCAGTTGTCCTGAGAACTTCCACTGTCTGGGGCGCAGGTCTTCCCCCTGCTGGCGCCTCAAAACTGCTGTTATGAAAGAATAGTGACCACTTGCTAGAAGTTTTGTAGCTGAGATTTAATAGGAGGACTGGGTGCAAGGGCAGCTTTGTGTCTGAAAGGAAGGCTATTTACTGTGTCTCTGTGTCTACCTGGTTTCACCAGGACTAGTAGCTCCATGAGGGCAGGGATTTTTGTCTGCTTTGTTCACCACTGTATGCACAGCATATTAAATCAAATAAATATTTGTCAAATGAATGAATGAATCAATGAATGAATGAAGCTTTCTGAACACTAGTTTCTTAGTCTGCAAAATGGGAATAAAAATAACTCACTTCATGGGTTTACAATAGTATTTAATGAAGTACTGAGTTTGTGTAGTATTTTATAATGCTCAAAGTGTAAAAGTAATTTTAATATAATTTAAAACAGTCCAATTTTTAAAAAAAATATTTTATTTTATTTTTTTTATACAGCAGGTTCTTATTAGTCATCCATTTTATACATATCAGTGTATACATGTCAATCCCAATCTCCCAGTTCATCACACCACCACCACCCCTCGCCGCTTTCCCCCCTTGGTGTCTGAACATTTGTTCTCTACATCTGTGTCTCTATTTCTGCCCTGCAAACTGGTTCATCTGTACCACTTTTCTAAATACCACATATATGCGTTAATATACAATATTTGTTTTTCTCTTTCTGACTTACTTCACTCTGTATGACAGTCTTTAGACCCATCCACGTCTCTACAAATGACCCAATTTTGTTCCTTTTTATGGCTGAGTAATATTCCATTGTATATATGTACCACAACTTCTTTATCCATTCGTCTGTCAATGGGCATTTAGGTTGCTTCCATGACCTGGCTATTGTTAATAGTGCTGCAATGAACATTGGAGTGCATGTGTCTTTTTGAATTATGGTTTTCTCTGGGTATATGCCCAGGAGTGGGATTACTGGGTCATATGGGAATTCTATTTTTAGTTTTTTAAGGAACCTCCATACTATTCTCCATAATGGCTGTATCAGTTTACATTCCCAGCAACAGCACAAGACGGTTCCCTTTTCTCCACACCCTCTCCAGCATTTGTTGTTTGTAGATTTTCTGATGATGCCCATTCTAACTGGTGTGAGGTGATACCTCATTGTAGTTTTGATTTGCATTTCTCTAATAATTAGTGATGTTGAGCAGCTTTTCATGTGCTTCTTGCCCATCTGTATGTCTTCTTTGGAGAAATGTCTATTTAGATCTTCTGCCCATTTTTTGATTGGGTTGTTTGTTTTTTTAATATTGAGCTGCATGAGCTGTTTATATATTTTGGAGATTAATCCTTGTTCCGTTGATTCATTTGCAAATATTTTCTCCCATTCTGAGGGTTGTCTTTGCGTCTTGTTTATTGTTTTCTTTGCTGTGCAAATGCTTTGAAGTTTCATTAGGATCCATTTCTTTGTTTTTGGTTTTATTTCCATTACTCTAGGAGGCGGATCAAAAAAGATCTTGCTGTGATTTATGGCAAAGAGTGTCCTTCCTAAGTTTTCCTCTGAGAGTTTTATAGTGTCCAGTCTTACATTTAGGTCTCTAATCCATTTTGAGTTTATTTCTGTGTATGATAAGTGTTCTAATTTCATTCTTTGACATGTAGCTATCCAGTTTTCCCAGCACCACTTATTGAAGAGATAGTCTTTTCTCCATTGTATATCTTTGCCTCCTTTGTCATAGATTAGTTGACCATAGGTGCGTGGATTTATCTCTGGGCTTTCTATCTTGTTCCATTGATCTATGTTTCTGTTTTTGTGCCAGTACCATATTTTCTTGATGACTGTATCTTTGTAGTATAGTCTGAAGTCAGGGAGTCTGATTCCTCCAGCTCCTGTTTTTTCCCCTCAGGACTGCTTTGGCTATATGAGGTCTTTTGTATCTCCATACAAATTTTAAGATTTTTTGTTCTGGTTCTGTAAAAAATGCCATTAGGCTTGGATAGCTATAAACCTCCCTCTTAGAACTGCTTTTGCCACATCCCATAGGTTTTGGATTGTCGTGTTTTCATTGTCACGTGTCTCTAGGTATTTTTTAATTTCCTCTTTGATTTCTTCAGTGATCTCTTGGTTATTTAGTAACGTATTGTTTAGCTTCCATGTGTTTGTGCTTTTTAAGTTGTTTTCCCTGTAGTTGATTTCTAATCTCATAGTGTTATTGTCAGAAAAGATGCTTGGTATGATTTCAATTTTCTTAAATTTACTGAGGCTTGATTTGTGAACCTGATTGTAGTTCTTTTTGCTTCTGCTGTCTGTCCTCTGGTGGATGAGGCTATCTAAGAGGCTTGTGGAAGTTTCCTGATGGGAGGGACTGGTGGGGGGTAGAGCTGGATGTTGCTCTGGTGGGCAAAGCTCAGTAAAACTTTAATCTGCTTGTCTGCTGATGGGTGGGACTGGGTCCCCTCCCTGTTAGGTGTTTGGCCTGAGGTGACCCAACACTGGAGCCTACCCAGGCTCTTTGGTGGGGCTAATGGCGGACTCTAGGAGGGCTCACGCCAAGGAGTACTTCCCAGAACTTCTGCTGCCAGTGTCCTTGTCCTCACAGTGAGACAGAGCCACTCCCCACCTCTGCAGGATACCCTCCAACACTAGCAGGTAGGTCTCATTCAGGCTCTCCAAGAGTGGAGTCTCTGTTTCCCCCAGTCCTCTCAAAGTCCTGCAATCAAATCCCACTAACCTTCAAAGTCTGATTCTCTAGGAATTCCTCCTCCCGTTGCCAGACCCCCAGGTTTGGAAGCCTGACGTGGGGCTCAGAACCTTCACTCCAGTGGGTGGACTTCTGTGGTATAAATGTTCTCCAGTTTGTGCGTCACCCATCCAGCATTTATGTGATTTGATTTTGCTGTGATTGTGCCCCTCATCCTCTCTCATTGTGGCTTCTCCTTTGTCTTTGGATGTGGGGTATCTTTTTTGGTGAGGTCCAGTGTCTTCCTGTCGATGATTGTTCAGCAGTTAGTTGTGATTCCGGTGTTCTCGCAAGAGGGAGTGAGAGCACCTCCTTCTACTCCTCCATCTTGAACAAAATCCAGTCCAATTCTTAATTAAAATCACTTTCCCAAATTGTGCATTTCATCCCTGAAATGAGCAGAGAGCTCATCGACTTAGACACATTTTCATATTTGGCTTCTATGATGTTTGCTTCTTCTGCATGGTATTTATAGCTGAGAATATACCACAAGGACATAAAATACTGTCTGCCACTATTGGACAAATCCCTTGTTTTTTAGTACTGGACCCCTTTCACACACAGCTGATTTCTACTCCAAAATCAAATCAAGAACCTGATTCAATATTCTTTACCTGATGGCTCCCTCTATAAAATTTCCACTTTCTTCAAACATGTGTTTCCTAAGTTAACTCAGCTACTGATTGATGAGGGTGTTCTTATAGATACATTTCCTCATTTGCTTTTTTACTGTCCTCTTTCGAATTGTGACCTCTGTTTCGTTGTCAATATATACACAATTTGATAGTTTAGAAGTCAACATTCCTCAGTGTTTTGTACCAAAGGTCACAGTTTGTCAAGCCAAGGCCTGAATCTGGCCTAATGTTTAGTTTGACCAACATTTAAAATGTAGGAGATTTTTCATTCATCCAAAAATATAGATTTCTGACTTCTTTTGGAAAAATATCAGAAGATCTGACTACAGTGGGCCAGCACTTCCACATAGCAATTATTGGCTTTTCCCCTTTAGATAAGGACATTCATGCGAGTCCTTGTTACTCTTTGGTACCTTATACCAGAGACCAACTTCCATCTCAGCTCCTATAGACATAGGAGAGTTCGTCCCTCACACATCTTCCAGGGCAAAAGCAATCACCCCAGTGGCATCACCATAGATAATTCACATCCCTGTCTGTCACAGATTTCTTCCAAGCCCCACATTCATTTTAAAATATGTTTTGGATGTCTCTCACGGAATTCCTATCAGTTTGTCTTTCCTTCTTTGCTTCCTTCCATCAAGCAAGTAGGCACTATGATATTACGAAGATACCTGCTTCATCCTTTAGGGAGCTGGTGGATGAACTCGGCATGGAAGACATATGCTCTGAGCTATGGTTAGGATGTATGCAGGAAATTATGGAACTTAGCAGATCTTGGAGGGATGTGGGGTGGTAGTTAGGGAAGTCTTTCTGAAGCAAATGGTGCTTGCTTTGATTAATTCAGACCAATGTGGGTTGGGAGGAGGGTAGAGAATGACTTTTATTCCAGGAGGATTGACAAAACTCAGAAACCTAAGGAGCCAATCTGCCTCCTTCATTTGTTATACCAATACATGTCTGCTATGTGTGGGCCACTCACTATGTTAGTGGTAACCAAGATGGACATGGTCCAGTGGAACTTAGAATTGAGAGGAGCCTGGGTAACCAAGTGGATAGAGGGGTCACTTGCTGAGATGAGACATACATGAGAGCAGGTTTGGCTTGGGAAGATGAGAGTGTAGTTTCAGACACTGAGTTTGAGGTGCCTACAGGACACCCAGGTGGAAATGTTCAGTAGGCAGTTGCACAAAAAGGTCTGGAACCCAGAGAGAGATGAAGGATGCAGACTTGGAGTTAGAAGTCACCAGTTCATAGGTAGTAATTGAGGAGCTATGAAATGGGAAATTACCATAGTGAGAGTGTGGACAAGAGATAGGAACAGTAGCCAACCACAGATAACCTCCTTCAAACACCCCTTTTCTTCTGCATGCCTGAGAAGGAGGGATCAGATAGGTAAGAGGAAATTCAGGAGAGTGATGTCTTAGGAAATAGAAAAAAATTCACAGAAGAGAGGGAAAAAGTCACATTGGAAAACGAAAATGAAGAACATCCATTTGGATTTAGCCACAGAGGTCATTCAATGGGGTCACGGTATCCAAACCCTGCTGGCTGACCCCAGACCTGCCCACTCCTGGGTTTTCCTTCTCTGGTGATGGTGTTAGAGTACAGAGATACTCCCAAGATGGAAACTTCAGTTACCCTTAACTCCTGTTGCCCCTTCCTCTCTCACCTGTATCCTGAGGTTAGCCCCTCTCCTCCATCCATTCCACCAGCACCTGAGTTTAGGCTCATTTCTTACTATAATGGACTGTTGCAAATGCCCTGGTATTATTTACTTTCCAGTTTAGCCATACTAGCTTTCCCACTGTTTCCTCAACAGGCTATGTGCCTGTCAAGACTTGGGACTTTTACATGGGCTCTTTCCTCTGCCTGGAGTACCCACCTCTCTTAATCTGTTTGGCAAAACTGTTGGTCATACTTTGAAATCCTGTTAACCTTCCCCCAAGAAGCTTCTCTTGGCAAACCTGGCAGAATACTTTATTCCTTCCCTGGTGTTCTCACAGTATTCTGTTCATATCTGTTCCATGGCATCTGTCCCATTGTGTTGTGGATTTGTTACCAATCTGTCCCCTTTACATGGATTTCAGAGTGAAAATTTCAAGAGTTTGAGGTGATGGTTCTTACAGATTGACATTATCCTTGGTTCACACATATATTCTCTGTGGCTATCCTAATGGCAGGAATACAGGAGGTACTGAAGTAGTTCATGTTGGAAGTCAACAAATATGTAGCAGCTATAGGAAATATAAGCATGTTACAAAGTAGTCATTAGCCCACGTTGGGAGAAGAATCAAAGGAGATATTTGGGATAAATACGGTGAGTTTCAGTTCTTGGATATGGGAGTAGGAAGAGTCTTCCATTTTCATCCTTTAGCTCAGAAAAGAAAAAAGTCATCTCTAAAGTTAGACTATATGAGATCAAGAAGAGAAGAGGAACAGAAAAAAGAAAAAAAGCTTCCTGTTGAGAGAAGTCCTTGATTTCCTCAGACGAGGGTGGCTCTCCCTGGAGCAGCTGTGTCCTTCTCTCTCACCTGTTAATTCTGATGAAGCCTTTATCTCATTACCATTTCAGAACTGCATTCATCCACCTTTGCCTGGAGGTCAGAAATTGCAGGAGAATCTAAAATTCAGAGAAGTAAACCAACAAGCAAACCTAAAAGAAGAAACTGCCAAACAAAACCTAAGTGAAAGTTTCTTCAGGATCGGTTTTCACATTATCTTAGTAACTCCCCCAAGACACCTATCAAAACACACTAACAAATGTCTCTAAGACAAGGAAATGTGTTGGAAGGGAAATGAATATGCATGCAACAGACAGAACATTCATCACCCTGAGAACTTAATATAGCATTCTAGGAGAGCATTGCCATTTATAATACAATCTAAGGGTAAAACGATGTGCTAATCCAGTAATCTGACTTACTGTGAAGTGGGTTCAGAGCAGACCTGTTATTTAAATGTGAAAGATAGATGCTTAAATATGAGAGAAAAATAACATTTTAAGTAAGAAGTCATCAATTCAAATGCCCATGTGGGAAAGAGAAGTAATATAAATGGGACTGGTGAGGACGGGGGGTGGTGAGTGGTAGGAAGTTGGGGGCCTGTGGTGAAATGAGAGTTCGCCCCGTCTAAAGGGGACATTGACACACAGCACTGTCTCCTGGGGACAAGCTGGAATATGGGCCCTGTATTGCCATATGCCTTAATTTTTCTAAGAAGCCAGAAACCCTGATTTGTGTGTAAAATGTCCTGATTCTGAAAACATTATGTGAGTCTGATAACACGTTTTCACGGGCAACATTTCCTCTATTGGCTTCCAGTTTGCAGCACCTGTTTTGAAACTCCAAGTTACTTCTTACCTGTCTGAATCCTGAAGAGAGAAAGAACGTCTGAGCCCTGTGAAGTAAAGCTGTAGCATGAACTATACTTCTCCTGGAACATATAGGTGTGTATTTATATCTGTATCCATGTGTGTGTGTGTGTGTGTGTGTATACAGTTGACTCTTAAACAGCACAGGTTTTAACTGCAAGGGTCCATTTATACATGGAGTTTTTTCCAATAAATATAATACCTGTATTTTCATTTTAAAGATCTTTATTTTTTAAATTTTATATTGAAGTATAGTTAATTTACAATGTTGTGTTAGTTTCTAATGTACAGCAAAGTGTTTTAGTTATATATATATATATGTTTTTTTCATATTCTTTTCCATTACGGTTTATTATAGAACATTGAATATAGTTCCCTGTATTATACAATAGGACCTTGTTGTTTATCTATTTTAGACATAGTAGTTTGTATCCACTAGTCCCAAACTCCTAATTTACCCCTCCACCACCCCCTTCCCCCTTTGGTCACCATTAAGTTTGTTTTTTATGGCCATTTTACAGATCTCTAAATAAAGTATGGGGACAAGTTTGCTTTCAGTTAGAGATCACAGCATCTGGAATGAACGGAACTAGGGTTTGAGTCCTGATTCTATCCAAACTGTTTCAACTTTCTGCCCCTGGGTGAGATATTTATCAATTCCTTTGTTTTTGAGGCAGAGAGAGCAGTACTTGGATTTATGACTGCATGGGGTTTCAGCGCCCCTAACCCCCATGTTATTCAAGGGTCAACTGTGTGTATGTGTGTGTGTGTGTGTGTGTGTGTATACATGTATATACACAAACACACATATGTAGGTATATGTAAATATGTATGTATAAAATGTCAAGTGCTGATTTTATATAAAGCATTGTGTTAATTACATTACAAACATTATCACACTTAATATTCATCTAAAAGGGTTGTTTTGAGGGTTGTTATTCCCAAATTATAAAGGAGGAAATTGAGACTCAGAGAATACATGACTTTCCTAAGGTCAAAAAGCTGGTAAGTGGAGCCATGGGATTAAATCCAGGTTTGCGGGATGCCACGCCTCTGCTCCCAGCCACCACACTGGACTTCCTCTCGTATGAAGGGAACATAAAGGAACAGAGGTGCTGCTTGAGTTTTTGGTTTTTATTTCGTTTTTGTTTTAAGTCTTTTGAATAACTCATCTAATTCAAAACTCAACAACATAAAATATACAGTGGAAAGTCTTGGCCATATACTGTCCTCTCTACTTCCAACCCTCTCCACTATCCCTGTCCAAAAGCAAAAACTTTTATAATTTCTTGTTATCATTCAAGAGTTTCCTTACACAAATATATTTATCCCTCCTCCTCCTTTACACAAAGGTGGCATATTATATACATTGTAAAGCAACTTTTTTAAACAACATATCTTAGACATATTTCCATGTCAGGATATGGAGAGTGTCCTCATTCTCTTTTACTATACCATAACATCACACTATATGGATGTACCATAATGTATTGAAACATTCCGTTCCCTATTTGATGGATGTTTCTGGGTACTATTTTGATCAGACTACCTTACTGAATTCTCTTATTGCTTATAGTAATTTTTCTATTGATTGTTTTGGGTTTTCCTGGAGTATAATATCATTTCCAACTTTATACTCCTAATTTCTTTTTCTTGTATTGCATCATTGGCTATTACCAGACCTGAGTTTTTAAAGGAGTAGGGCTTAGTCACAGAGAGGATTGGCATTCCATGTAGGAAGAGCAAAAGAGACCCAAAGATGTAAAACACCATGGTGGGAGCTGAGAAACACAAGAAGTAAGTAATAATAATACAAGGTGAGGTGTAGAAGGACTTAAGGATCATGCTGTAAGGAGATCATGTAAGGATCATGTAAGGATCATGCTGTAAGGAGACTGGACTGGACGAGGATGAGAGGTATTTGAAATGAGGGAAATGAAAAGACCAGGCAGTAAGACGTTTCCACTGAAGGGTGGTGAGCCTGATGCTAGAAGCTCCTGAGGGAACTATTGAGTGATTCCAGGTGGAACGTGATAAAGATGAACAATGTCAGGGAGGAGGGTGAGTAGAGGATGATAAGAACAATACTACTTAGAAGGTAAAGCTGGCAAGCCGGAGGCAGAGGCATGGAGGACAAGAATCTGGACAGGTAGATGGTGTCCCTACGTGAGATAAAGAATGCAGGAGGCAGAGGAACACGTTTTGGGAGGAGGAGAAGTGTGACTTGCAAAATGATGATCTTGAAGTGTATTTCGCTAAACAAAGGGAAGGTACTATGTTAGCCCAACTTTGAATTGCCTGATGGGCTTGTTGGTCTCTTGTTTGGTAAATGGTAGAGCTTGGACCTAAACCCAGCTTTCTTAATGCCAAGATCAGCAACCATGCCACTGTGCACGCTGCTTTCAAAATCAGCAGAGCATGCAAAAGAGCATAATTGAAAACAAGCACAGCTGATTGAAAGGAGGCAGCAAACTTCAGGAGACAGCAGTGGTGGAAGCCGTGCTAGCTGCCCGGACTGGGTCCCCCAAAATGGCAGAACCCTAACAAGTGGGGCTTTGACTCCCATTGTTGGAGACTACAAATGGAAAATAATAATCTTTTTAAGACTGTACACATTTTAAGTTATCCCCCAACACCACCTCTGTGGGGAAAGTTATTCTACCATGAGCCCTGAAAGGCCCTGTGCATTCTTGCTGGGTGTGGCAAGAAGGCAGGGCCACGCTTCTCCTGGGTCTTTTCTCAGGGTTGTGTCTGCAAAGGGCAACCTTGAGGAATTAGATAATGTGTCCCCCTGGGACAAAGCAGGAGGCTGTTTACTGCTGGCTCGAAAACGCTGGACTCCCCAAGCTCGGTATCCCCTCCTGTAACGCAACTCACCGCACACGCAGGTGGCCATCCCAGGCTCCCTGTGTTACCCCCAGGGGACTTGCTGGTGGCAAGAGGAGTCCATGTCAATGTGGTAGTGGTCATGCTTGTGCCATGAGTGTGGTCAAAGTCCCTTCTCTCTGAAGCACAAGTCGATGTCTTCTGCCAGCATTCGTTGAATAGTAACGGGCTAATTTATTAGCTTAAAAATAGGACAAAATCAAATCCCAGATCCTGAACATCCCCACCCCTGCCAATTTTTATTTTATACTGTAGTATAGTTGATTTACAATGTGTTAGTTTCAGGTGTACAACAAAGTGATTCAGTTCTACATATATTTATACTTATTCTTTTTCAGATTCTTTTCCCATTTAGGTTATTACAGAATATTGAGTAGAGTTCTCTGTGCTATACAGTAGGTCTTGTTGCTTACCTGTTTTATATATAGTAGTGTGTGTATGTTAATCCCAAACTCCTAATTTATCCCTCCCCCACCCCTTTCCCTATATAGTTCCCTGTATTATACAATAGGACCTTGTTGTTTATCTATTTTAGACATAGTAGTTTGTATCCACTAGTCCCAAACTCCTAATTTACCCCTCCACCACCCCCTTCCCCCTTTGGTCACCATTAAGTTTGTTTTTTATGGCCATTTTACAGATCTCTAAATAAAGTATGGGGACAAGTTTGCTTTCAGTTAGAGATCACAGCATCTGGAATGAACGGAACTAGGGTTTGAGTCCTGATTCTATCCAAACTGTTTCAACTTTCTGCCCCTGGGTGAGATTTTTATTTTATACTGTAGTATAGTTGATTTACAATGTGTTAGTTTCAGGTGTACAACAAAGTGATTCAGTTCTACATATATTTATACTTATTCTTTTTCAGATTCTTTTCCCATTTAGGTTATTACAGAATATTGAGTAGAGTTCTCTGTGCTATACAGTAGGTCTTGTTGCTTACCTGTTTTATATATAGTAGTGTGTGTATGTTAATCCCAAACTCCTAATTTATCCCTCCCCCACCCCTTTCCCATTTGGTAACCGGAAGTTGTTTTGCTATGTCTGTGAATCTGTTTCTGTTTTGTAAATAAGTTCATTTGCATCTTTTTTTTGGATCTTAGCTCCCTGACCAGGGATCAGACCCATGCCCCCTGCATTGGGAGCATGGAGTCTTTTTTGGGGGGGCAGGGCACACAGCATGGCCTGCGGAACTTCCCCGACCAGGGATCAAACCCACACACCCTGTAGTGGAAGCACGGAGTCTTAACCACTGGACCACCAGGGAAGTCCCTGTATCATTTTTTTTAGATTCCACATATAAGTGATATCATATGATATTTGTCTTTCTCTTTCTGACTTACTTCACTTAGTATGATAATCTCTAGGTCTGTCCATGTGGCTGCAGATGGCATTATTTCATTCTTTTTTATGGCTGAATAATAATATTACATTGTGTATATGTACCACATCTTCTTTATCCAAATTACCTTCTTTAAGCTAATCGATTATTAAAATAGGATCAAATCAAATCCCAGACCCTGACCATCCCCGCCCCTGGCAATTTTGAGTCATGGCACTCAGTTTGCCCTCCGCAGCTCCTGGGAGCCCCCTTAGCAGCCAAGAGACGGTCTGGCGGGAGAAACAAGGTCAGGGAGCCCACTGGCCTGGGCCCTTTTGCGCTTGAGCAGGGACTCTCCTCCCACCCTCACTGTCTTCGTGATGTGACGGGATGCCACAACTTGTGGTACTCATTTTAGATTGTTCAGGGTCTTTCTAAAAGCTCAGCGTTGAATTTCCACTCATCCATTTCTGTACTTCCCTGTCCAGTTTACTGGTTGTGTCCTCACCGTGACCTTTCACCTTGCCACCTGCCTCGGTCCATAGCCCAGAATCACAAGAGTTGATAGAACCAACTCGTGATGAAAATAGCAATCCACTCGTTGCTTTCTCATTATTTTTATAACATTTTTCCATGGTAAGTAATCCTTTGCTTTGGCCTAAGACCCAAAAGTCCTCTCCCACAACCAGAGGAGAAAGAGTAAATCAGAAATAACCCAGCTCATACCAGGCTTGGTTTATCATCACCTGGTAGTTCAGAAAACCTCAGGCCTTGAACTTGAATTAAGCTGATCCCAGATTGCCAGCACTCCCCAGAAACAAACAAAAGTCTTTTTTTGAGGATGATTAACACAAGTCTAGGCTTCAACATATTTCCATAACTTATTTTTCATATACAACCCCACCTCTCAATGATTGCCAGAAACATGAAGAGACGAGGCCCTGAATAAGAACCAACAGAAACAACAGACAACAGATCCACAGGGAATCTAGCTGTTGGAATCATCAGACACAGACTGTACAACACAGTGTTCCCTGCAGAAACGTTCAAGCTTGGCTGATGTCATGTTAATGTAGCAGAGACTTTCTCACAGAACCAGTCACTTGTCCTCTCCTCTCCAGCCCTTCCCATCTCCTTCTAAGAGCTCCCTCCCTCATTTTATCTTTTCCAGAGTCTTCTCTCTTTCCCAAAAGACATCTTCTCTTCTTTTTTTCAAGGTTCTTAGATTTGCCCATAGTGGTTAAACAGGCAGGCTCTGGAAACAGCCTGCCTGGAATTTACTCCTGGCTCCACAATTTACCCAGGGCAAGTTACTTAACCTTTAAGCCTCAATTTCCACATCTATAACCTGCACCTACCTCATAGGGTTGTTATGTGGGTTAAATTAATTGACACAGGCAGTGTATATAAGAGGGCATGGAGTTAGACAGTGTTCAATAACTATTAGCTATTAAAACTCCAGATCACTAAGCTTACTGTTAGGGTTATATAGTCAGGGCACACAAGCAACTGCTTCCCTACCTGAAGCTTCTATTATGGGTTTCACTTCCCCTTGGGCTTCAGTCATGTCAATCCCCCCACGACCACTGGCCCCAGGGATCCACTTCCTCTCTAAAGCTGTGGTGTAAGCTTGGACAGAAATCCACTCACCCCACCCAACATCGTAACACCAGTGTCACATGTAGGGGTTTCAAATGTCTTTCTTAATTTATCAAACTACTGAAAGAAAATGAAAGAGAAAGTATATGAAACATGTAAACCCTCTGGCTTAAATGGTAGAGGTCTCTATTCCTACCATAACTCAGCCTCCAGCCTACTTGGCCTTGTTCCACTCTGCTCCCCGTCTCAGTATTTTTCTCGCAGCTTCTAAAGGGTGTTGGGAGGTGCTCATGGGCTCCTCTCCTTGACCCTTCACTCTCTACTTCTCAGCCCATCTCCCTCCATCTAGGAGAAACCGTGTGGCCTACCACATGAGAGCCACCATTAGGTGTATCGATTCTTCTGGAACTGAGGCTGAAAAATGAGTCTAATTGGTTTCTGGTAGAAATGACTTCACCCTTAGGTGGGCCTTGGCTCTTCTGTACAAGGAAGAGACCGTCCCCATGATGGGTCAAATGTTATAAGAGCACCGATCAGGTCTGATACATGTTTGCCCTCAGGTGCCCCCCTGGCCAGTCCCCTGCTTTGCCCTGTGTCCTGGGGCCTGACTGCTCCTGGGTGCATTTCCCAGGCTCCCCTGTCAGTGAATGTCCAGCTGAACTTGGCCATGGGAGGTGCTGGAGGGAGACTGGAGTGGGCGGAAGGGAAAAGCTAGAGTCTATCTGCCGCGCTATTCCCGGGATGCTCGGGCAGCAGCTGCACCTCTTCTTCAGCCGGTTTTCCCGACAGGCCCACCATTCCCAGTTTCTACAGGTGAAATTGGCCTCTGAGTTCCAGTGATCTGGCCTCTTCTCTTTGACCCTCTAGACTTGGCAAGGAAGTGGTTTCCTGCTGTTGCTAATTTCTAGGTTGCCTCACGGTCCTCAGTTTGGCTTTTTGACTTTTTCTGTCACCTACATAACAAATTACATGCATTAAATCCCCCTGTTTCAAGTAGTCATAGTGGCTTCTGCTTTGCTGGTGGGAACCGTACTGATACAAAGATCTTAATAACGTAATCACGGCATTTTACAGGACGGATCAAACACCTATGATACCGTGGGCTGTGTGTTCTGTTAAGTTCTATCTTAAAAGACCTTTGAAAAATCTGCTTCCCTTTCCTGATTTCTTTTTATTGCCCAGCCTCTCAAAAGTGTACCCCCTCAGGGCTTCCCTGGTGGTGCAGTGGTTGAGAGTCCGCCTGCCGATGCAGGGGACACGGGTTCGTGCTCTGCTCCGGGAAGATCCCACATGCCGCGGAGCGGCTGGGCCCGTGAGCCATGGCCGCTGAGCCTGCGCGCCTGGAGCCTGTGCTCCGTAACGGGAGAGGCCACAACAGTGAGAGGCCCGCGTACTGCAAAAGAAAACAAAAAAACAAAAAACTGTACCCCCTCACCACCACCACCACATCATCTTAGCCAACTTAGAAGATGCCCTGTGCCCTGGGAGGGTGGAGAAGTAAGAAGCACGACAGGAACCAGGTGTTCCTTTCCTTACCCAATGTACTAGTGATGGAAGGGAAGAAACCAAGCTTCATTTCCTCTCTTCAGTACTTTTCAGCTCACTGTTTAATCTCCTGGCTTCATACTTGTACTCATCTTCTACCACCCCTTCAGAGTAGCCGACCGGGATCTTCTTACATTGTGCAGATCGGCTGACTTCCACAGCATTGAGTTGCCCAAATTCCCTCTTCCATCGGTATTTCTCTCCATTCTCCTTCAGCAAGTTTTTTTCAGGGAGCTTCACATGTCATGGTTTCAGCTCTTAAATATATATGAAATCTCAAACTCATACTTCCAGGCTTGCTTGTCTTCTAAGCAGACAGCTGGAAGGCAAGAATGAATGAGGATGTGTTTCACGGGCCCTGCCCATCGGTGGCCCAGCCCATGCACAGAGGGATCAGGTGCTGGTTTTGTTCTGCCATATCCTCATATTTACATAATGTCCATTCAACCAAACTGAAACCCTTGAAGCCTTCTTTGGAACTAGTATGATGAGCAATATAGAATTGTTCTTGAGTGGGCGGAGCATGTTAGGGTTAATCCTGCCTTTTCTTTTTATCTCTGCATCCAAACCTCTGGCTTTCCAACCCCTCTATCAACCAGCCCCACCTACCTCTCAGCCTCCCGTTGCAGCCTCTGAAGTCCAAACCTTCTCTCTGGTCAGGCTGGTCTCTTTACTGACCACCTTCACAAGGAAGGCTCACCCCAAACCCCTCCCTTGGACTGAGAAATCACAAAGCAGACTGAGGTGAGAGAATGGATTCTGGGGTCAGACTGCCTGAGTTCAAACCCCTGTTCTATCTCTTACTGATGTTGAACAAATGACCACTCTCTGTGCTCTGGTCTCCTCAGCTGTAAAATGGGGGACATAATAATATCTAGATCGTAGCATTGTTGTAAGGAATAAGTGACTAATATGTGTAAAGCACTTAGAACTTTCCCGGCACTTGGGTCACACGTGATTGGAAAATCAGGCAGCGAGGAACTACGTCACTTATTTCTCTGCCACAGCTTGGCTATGGCACCATGTAGTCGTCAAACAGAAAATGACTTTCTAATTTTAACCAATATTTTATATTTTATTCCAATTGCATAGAAGTGCAAATTGCTGCAAGGTTTAGGAAAAAATTGCTCTGCTTGCAGAAGGCTTCTTTTTTCCTCCCTCCTCCCACCCAAATTCTATCCCATTCTTTAAGAGCCAGCATAAGTCCCGTTTCCATGAAACTCTTCTGTTGCTTCAACCTACACCAAATTCTCAGTTCTGGACAGGTTTATATGGTAGGTCCACACCATACAGGTTAGTACTGAATTGCTTTTATGGATCAGTGTGTTCTGTTGGGGTCTCCAAGGGGGTCCCCTCAATAAATA
The DNA here is from genome assembly GCF_003031525.2 of Neophocaena asiaeorientalis asiaeorientalis. Lineage (NCBI taxonomy): Eukaryota > Metazoa > Chordata > Mammalia > Artiodactyla > Phocoenidae > Neophocaena > Neophocaena asiaeorientalis. The sequence continues at coordinate 7,547,486 of NW_020172731.1, read as the reverse complement.
GCTGTCCAGTTCTCAGACTGAGTTCTGAACAAACGGAGAACTAGACCAATTGGTTGGCTGGCAGAATCCAGTCATCACCTGTATTGTTGACCAAGCTAAGTTGGAGGATGTGCTATAGAGTGAGGGTCAAATGAGCCTGTACCTGCGTTAAAAAGATGCACCTCTTCCTCATGGGGTTGTCCCCAAGGTCACCCCACTCCAACTGAGTCACTCTACTTCTCACGGGGAGGATAAGAATGTGAGTGGCCCTGGATATGTTTCAGGAAAAGTCCTCCCGTTGCAAATCAAGAAGTGGGGAAAGACCCACCCCTCTAACAAGGTCTTCCCATGTAAATCATAAACTCTTTGTGGGCAGGGCCTGGATCTTAAGCTTCTGCTGCATTCTCTGTAATACTGAGAAGGATGGGCACATAAGAGCTGTGCAATAATAGTAATTCCAGGATCTGTTCTAATCATTTCCCACATATGAACTTAATCAATCCTACGAAGCAGCTGGTATTAACACTGCTGTTTTCTTGATGAGAAAACTGAGCCATAGAGCTGAACCCAGTCTGGCCTCAGAGTTCTTGCTTTTAACTACTAGCTGACACTGCCCTGATTGAACTTCAAGGGCAATAGTGCTGGTAGAAGTGGAGATTCTGAGAGTTCAGGAGCTAGATGGGAGCAGCTTCGTTAATGTCCAGTTAAGGGAAGTTCTGTATCAACTAATGCTTAGAGAGAATCATTGGAGAAGATTATATAGCCCAATTCCTGTTTTCTAAACTGTCAGAGACTACCAGAAATCCTGTGAAACGATCAGTGAACTTGGAAGGAAGTCTGTTAATTCATCCTACTGAACTAATTTCTTTATGTAATACTTAGTCATGAGTGCAAAAATGAATCAAAGTGGTCACCTTTGATTGAAAAAGAAAATAGTTTCTGGCTCTGATTCTTTTGTCACTCATATGATTAAACTGCAATTTGTTTTATAATAGGTAAGGAGGTTTTCCTTCATTTCATTGTTTTATAGGATGGTGTGAAAGTTAAAGCCCTATCCAAATATTAATTATATTTGACCCCATGATTTTACATTCTAGGTATTTCTGTGACTTCAGTCTGAATCCAAGTAAAAAAATAAATGTCCTTCAGACATTTTACCCGTTTACCACTAGAGGGCATTATCTAGTCTTTTATCTCTGAAACAAGCCCTAAGTGTTCTGCTTTGTTTCCCACATGTTTCTCACATATAGGAGGAGCCATAAAAGGCTGTTATCAATCTGTCTCAGGTTTATTATGGGGAAATCATTTAAAGTAGGAATACATTTCAAGTCAAGCCCGCTGATCCGCTTTATTTGGTGGAGACACCTATTGATTTGGGCCTATTATGGCCTAGCACAGAAGTGCTAGGTGCTTTAGATACATTACTTCTGAATCTCACATTACCCTCCTTTTACAGATGAGGAAATCGAAGCTCAGGAAAGTCATATAACTTCCCCAAGGTCACACAATTGCACAGCAATGACTTAATTTAGGCTCTGAACCTAAATCAGGATTGAATACAAAAGGAAAATTTCCATGATGCCACTGACTGATTTCCTGAACTGAGAAGAGGCCCAGAGAGTTTTGTCCACCTGGTGGTTCACTCTGATGATGGGAAGTTATAAGGAGTTGAAGATAAATGATAGTAACAACTCTAAATGTAATTTATAGCTAACAGATTCTAACAAAACAGCCATAGAGATGCACTAGACCCTTTGTTTTAAATTCCATATAATCTAATCTGTTCCCACCCTGCTTGCTTGAATGTAATTAGTGGGATCGTTTAAGGGGCCAGATAAAACAAGGCAGTTTATTTCATAAAGGAATCGTGTATTCTGTCTTAGGCCTGACCTTCTGCTGACCTTCCTCAGCTACTCTTTCTTGGGTGATCAAGATACAAGCGGGGGCTTCCCTGGTGGCACAGTGGTTGAGAGTCCGCCTGCCGATGCAGGGGACACGGGTTCGTGCCCCGGTCCAGGAAGATCCCACGTGCCGCGGAACGGCTGGGCCCGTGAGCCATGGCCGCTGAGCCTGCGCGTCCGGAGCCTGTGCTCCGCAACGGGAGAGGCCACAACGGTGAGAGGCCCGCGTACCGCAAAAAAAAAAAGATACAAGTATAAATGCCTAGGAAAGGGACCATATTTAGTGGTGCCATCTATGGGTCTTGATAGTACGATTTCTGTTATGAAGCGATACTGTAATGACTTCCTATATTTCCACAAACATGGCTGCATTTGACAGTGATGGGCATAAATTTACTCATAAACTCACACTGAGTAATGCCTCCATTGAAATTGCTCAGGCATGCACTTTATAATCATCTCCGGTATTGTCCTGAATCTAAACCTGTTCACTAAGATCATAATGAGCTTAGAAGTGTTAGAACGCCCTTGCATTTCTTGGTCTAGGTGCTGTTTAATAAGGTGCTTGTATTATTTTCTATGAGGAGAGAGAAAATAAAATTTCAGTCCTGACTGTACCAATTATATATAGAAAAAGGAATCCAGAATCATCCTGTATGAAGCACATCCTACCGAGAGATAAAACTACTTAAACCTTAATCTTCAAGGAAAAGAATAAAGAGCACACACTATCAGTGAGAGTTGTTTTGTATACAGGGCCAAGAATTATCATTTTTGCTCTGTAATCTTAGGCTACCAAGCCATTCCATATTTAGCCTGTGAAATGTAACATCATAGAGCTAAAAAATCTGAAGAAAAAAAGGACAAGGAAACTTTATACATTCCACACATATTCCAAACACATTTCAATGGAGTTAGACATCAGGCACTTTCAGTATAGAAATGTCTTCAGCTGGGATCAGGTTTTTAATTCCCCCCTCCTCTGGAATCTTGGAGCAGCTGTTGTTTCCCAAATGAGCTTGTTCGTGTAGATTTGTTTTTTAAATTACTACTTTATTCTAATGATAAATAAGCTAGTTAATTCCATTAACTAAGAGCCTCTGAAAGGAAGCAATAGCATCTAAGGATTTTTTATTATTGAAATATAGTTGATGTACAATACTGTTAGTTTCAGATGTACTACATAGCGATTTGACATTTGCATATATTACAAAACGATCACCATGATAAGCCTAGTAACCCTCTGTCCCCATACAAAATTATTACAATATTATTGATCATATTCCTTATGCTGTATATGATATCCCTGTGGCTTATTTATTTTATAACTGCAGGTGTGTTCTTCTTAATCCCCTTCACCCTCTGGCAATCTAAAAAACAAACAAAAACAGGCTCATAAATACAGCATCTAAGGATTTTAAGATCTGTCTGTAGAAGCATGGCCTGCCGTGCAGAGCTGTTCTATCACAATATCAGTGCAAGAAGTAGACCCAAGTGTGCATGTGAAACAGACCCAATTATGGTCTATTTTGGTCACTGGCATTCCAAGGCCTCAGGCCCCTCTCCTGGGCCTGAGATTCATTCTTCCTTATTCAAGGCAGCAACAGCTGCGTTCGACAGAAGCAAGATCTAAATCATAGCAGATCAGGTGACTCAAAGTTTTCATTCTGATGAGATGAGAATGCAAACTAGCTCAGCGATTCCTGGGGAACTCTGCATCACTTTTAAAGCTTCAGGTTCAATTATCATAAGTGGAATGAGTGGAATATGAATAAGGGAATGTGATTTTAATTGCATGTTTTATTTGGAAATGATTGAAGGTTCACATGCAGTTGTAAAAAGTAGTTTTCCTGTACCCTTTTCCTGTTTACCTCTGGACATCTTGCCAGACTCTAGTACAATGCCACAGTCAAGATACAGAGCTGAATATAATTTCCTAGGAAAGCAATACTCCGGGGATCAGACCTGTGGCCTCTTTATCTACGATCTGTCAGTGGCATCAGGGACACTGTGGGAGAAGAGAGGAGTAGTTTCTCTCAGATATCATCCTTAAAACTTAAGTATACCCCAACCTTTGCAGTTATTTTAAATCGCTTCTAAGAGGGAGCTGGTCATGAGCACATCTAATTCTTGTCTGCTGAACACCTTTCACTTTTGCCCTTGCAGAGCCCCTTTCCAACCTCCTCCGCCCTGCCTTGTGCCGCCAAGGCAGCCAGCAGGGAGCTGACTTGTGCGGGCTGCACCAACGACTCCTGGACTGTCTGGCTCCCAGGTGGGTTTGGCGGAAACCCAGAGGGCAGGAGGAGAGTGAAGCCAGCGGGTATGCCCTTGGCCCTGCCAAGCATCCTCGGATCGCTGGGTCCCCCTCGGAAGGCCATGGCTCCTGATGGCCAGCCTTTTCCACAAAGAACCTCCCCTGCGTGCCCTCCCTGTCCTCACCCCTGCAGGCCTGGTGGCAGGTGGTGCCTCAAGGTCCCTCTGGTGCTCGCCCCATCCCTGACCACAATTCTGTCAAAAGAGTCCCTTCATCAAGCGTTTTCTGTCTCTCCCCTTCAGTCTGTCGTCTGTTTTCTCCCGAGACCCCAACCGTTACATTCAGCGACCACCACCTTCTTCCTATTTCTCTCCTCCTCCTTGCTTTAATGGGCACCAATCTCCCTGGTTTTTCTACTCAGACATGGAGAGGAAGTCAAGAATGACACCCCAGGAAACCCCAACATTTAAAAGGAGAGCAGTGGTAACGAAGAGAATAGGATGCATGGCGGATACTCCCAGACTCTCAAACTCTTGAGTCCTAGCTTACCAGCACCTTTTTTGTGCTCCAGAAGCTTCTTTCTGGAGGCCCATAGAAGCCCCAAACTAAACACTTCATGGTGAATGCTGTGATGAGCTGCCCAGATCCCTCCTGAGGAAAAAAGGATAGGATCACCCAGCTGGTGAGAATATTGTTGGTAAATAGCCTTCAGCGGACCGCCCTCTTCGGGGGCTGCCTTAGCTGAAGGAAGCGGCCTTATCCAAATCCTCCTCCTCGAGGAGCGGCCTGCACCCCATGACTAGTCAGCGAGTCAGATATAAAGGCCTGGCCTCCTTGGCCCAACTCAGGACAACTCTTATTCCTTATCTATGGCCACATGACCTCAAAACTAGCAACTTAAAGCAACATTTATTATCTCACATTTCTGGAGGCTGGGAATGCAGGAGTGCCTTAGGTTCTGTCTCAGGATTTCCCATGGGGCCGCAGTCATCTGAGAAGGGCCCACTTCACTGTTGGCAGAAGGCTTCGGTTTCTCACTACCTGGGTCCCTCCTCCGGGTTGCTCACATGGCAGTGACTGCTGCATCAAAATCCCCTTTCCCATGGAAAGTGGGCTTCCTTAGTGATTTCAGCCCATTGCTCTAACTTTCTGGCCCTCTCAGTTCTTAGAACTGTTACTTCCAGCTGTTAAAACAATGACTTCCTACCGCCAAGATTCAGTGTCTCAAAGCTCTAGTTTCATCCCCAATCACTGTCTCTCTTCTCTCCCATCTCCTCTCCTGACCCCGCAGCAGAACAGGGCTGTGGATGCGGTCTGGCCCACACAGACCTGCCCATGTCTTTCCATCACATACCCCTCTGATAGAGCTCAGGAAGGAGGGTTAAGGAAGGGAGAGGGGACTTGCGGGACCCAGCTTACTGTCCTTGTGCTCAGTGTGGGCAGATGGAGGCTGACAAACTCATCTGACAAGGAATTTGCTCCCAAGCAGCAGCTCTGGGTGTTAGGGGTCCCTCACGAGAGAGCTTCATTCTCAGCTTCAGGCCCAGCCCCTGAGCTGGCAGCCATATATCCCATTCCTCTTTGCTGTGGCTTTCCCAGGTAAGGACAATGTTCCAAATATGATCTACTCACCACAGCCAACTCCTGCGCCTTCAGGCACATGTGGGATCCATCTTCCAAACTGCTTGGGGTTTCAGTGGGGATACTCAAACCTGCTTCAGGTGAACCTGCTTCACCCAGCAGTCCCGCACCATAGCATCTCTCCCCCATGTGCATTTCCTCTACCCTGGTAGCACGGGGGCTGCACAGTGAGCCTGTGCCCTCTAACTGTCCAGACAGGGACCGGCACAGGTGGAGACCCACACACCTGTGAGCAGCTCTCTTGTCAGCTCCTCCCTCTGGCTCTGAGGATGAGAGGTAGCCCAGAGCCACCCTGCCCTGTTCTGGAAAATAAGTAGTTCCACATGAGTAACATACTTCTACAAAAGGCGACAGCCTTTTCCCTTTCAGCCTCATCTTATATTAGAGTGAGATGTGGTGGTGCTTGTTCTGCTTCCTGGTTTCTCTTAGCAAGCCCTGCTGAGGATGTATGGCCCTAACAGCTGTGATTCTAGGAATTTAGAATGTAGGGTATTTAGCTCATTTGATCCTCAGCTGTGAGCTTTAGGACAGCCTTAATCACCAATACTTAGCAGCTGTCACCCATGTTTAAAATTAATCATCTTTCTCCCAACCACACTCTGATGCCTATTACTTATTTTGGTAAAAGCTTTCACTATCCTTCTTGTAGGGTGATCAACTGCCCTGGGATGACGGAGCATCCGTACTGAAAGCATGATACTCCAGAGAAATTAGAAAGGTCAGTCACCTTACTTCCCATGTCAATGACTCCAGCCAGAGGCTGTGAGTAATTCAATTCCTCCCTGTCTTCATGGCCCCTGCTCTGTTACTTAGTGGTGGCGTTCCTCTACCTTTAATAGCCCGAGTATCTATGCCCCCTTTTTCCATTCTGCAACTATCTTATGCTACCCAACTTCATGTCTCACCGGAATCACCTGGGAAAATTTATAACTACTGATATCTGGATTCCATCTCCAGAGATTCTGGTTCAAATGGTCTGGGGTGGGCCCTGGACAGTTACCAGGCAATTCTTGTGTGCATTCTCCCAACTGAATGACTGCTAATCTGAATGATCTTCCCTACTCCAGAGTTTCCCCCTCTAATCCATCCTTCACACTGCAGCCAGAATTATCTTTCTAAAACACAAAGCTGACCATGTTAGAGCCCGACATAAAACTACGCTCTGGGCCCCCCCTCCCCATTGCTTTCAGGATAAAGCCTTAACTGCTCAGCATGACGGAAGGGGAGCAGAGCATGGGAGATGGCAGCTGGAGAGGGAGGCAGGGCCCGATCATGCAGTACCTGGACCCTTTGGCTGAACTGCTTGCATCGTTTCTGTGCACATCCACCATGCTTTATGGCAACACCATCTTTTGCTCATTGAAAAACTATTTACTGAGCACCTACTAAGTGTGAGGCAGTAGAGATCAATGATGAATAAATCAATCACAGTCACAGACCTTCTCCTCCAGAGCTGGTAGGCTAGATCTCTACAGGGACCACAGCCCAGGGAGAACGGACTACACCCTTACCTTGTAACGTGAATATGCTTTGACTCTAGCACCTGTCACCTTTATTATTCACATGTATGTAACTTTCTAAAAACCATAGCGTCCGTGCCTTGAGGTCAAGAATTACACTATTTTCACTGTTTTATCTACAACACCAAGCAGAGTGCTCAGTATGTACTAAATGCTCAATAAACGGTTTGCTGAATGAAAACAAGGAACAATGGTTGAGTCAGACTTCCCCCAGAAGTACTTGAGAGTCTTGGATTTCACTCCCTTCGTCTGTTAAGAATCTCAGAGTTCTGTGCTTTCCGCTAGAATGAATTAATTACGGAAGAATAAGTCATGTATTCAAAATTGTCTAATTTGTCAGATAGGCATCGTGTGCGCCTGGAAGCAGGAATCCTCTCTCACAGGGGAAGTGAAGAGGTGACAGAGCTGCTCTTCCTATGGCTCCTAAAAATAAAACAAACCCTGGGTCATCAGTTAGCATCGCAGTGGGGCTGAGTTATACTTTAGTATGGCCTTTGACTAAGGATATTGGCACATACAAAGACAATCTGAAGGTAAAAGAGGAATGGTCCTTTTCATGGTAGAACGACACGGGTGGTGAAGCTTGTTTTCGGTCAGACATTTTAGCCCCTAACTACTCTAATTTGCTCTGAGCCAGAACACTGGAGAAAGCCACAGAAGGCTGTTCGGGGCTCCACTGAGCCCCTGAGAGAACGCCCACTCAGCTCGCCGGTGAGAAGTCTCTGATCCTGCAACTCAGACTGGTAAGACTCAGCCTCCACAATGCTTCCCAGAAGCAGGAAGAGCCATTTCTGCCTCTTCAATGCGTCCTCCTGATTAGTCGGTTACTCTGGAATACACTACGTCATCAGTGGTTTTTACTCGGCTCAAACATCTCAGTGCCAAAACTATCCTCTTTTCTCCACAGGCAGGGCTACACATCAGCTTCACAGCCTTCAGCTCTAATGACCAACTCAGTCTCTCACACTGATCTTCCAAGTCTCTTTTAGTCACATACTTGGTTTCTCTGGTCCTTCACAGAAAGGACCAGAGAAACTCTTGCTAATAATTGGTTCTGACCTCTATTTGGTTTATTTGCATTTGCATGCTCTTCCAACAATCACTAATTAAAAAACTACAGCCACCCAGCAGGGTACTACCAATAACAGAGTTACTCCTCCCTCCACCTGGTGTCAGTGTATTATTTCCCCAGGTTACTGGTTAAGTGGAGTGATCAGCCATCCTGGTTGCCCTGGGACAGAGGGGTCTTAGTACAGGGCAAACTGGGACAGCTGGTCATCCCACATCAGGCAGCTGGCCTGTAACATCCAAGGAATGATACAGGCACTAAAGGTTCTAGATCATAAGGCAGGAGGGACTAAATGCTAGAGAGAAAATGAAAGAAAGAGAAGTAGATGGACAGAAAGTAAGCACGGGAAATAAAGGCACTTGGGGGAGAAGAAAATACAAGAAGAAAACTTAAAATAGGAGACGACAGAACCCTAGGAAAATTAAACCTTCCAGGTATAGAGAACTATACTTGAGAACCACTGCAGAAAGAATAAAAAGGTAAATAGGAGGACAAGCATTATGCATGCCATGTTGATGAGCAGTAAGTAGGAAGGAAATGATGAACAAGACTTGTTAAAGAATATCTTTTTACACATGGTTATTTCTTTTCTTTCAGAATGTCCCTTCTGAAAGGAACAGTACTCTCTCTCCTGGTGTTACATATAAAACATAGCATTATATAATCTTTGAAGAAAATAAGAACAGGAATAAATCTGTTTAAAAATAATTGCTTGTATGAAAGTAATTTTCCCTTATCCCTCAAGAGGGAGATGTTATCTGCAGGTCAGCCTATATTTAGTCTAGCTCCTTGGGATACTGATAATTTTGTTAAATTAACAAACGTTAATGGAGTGTCTAAATGAAGTGTAGAGTTCCATTTAAAATTCTATACAGTGGTTGTCCTGTTTCCAGGGTTTGTTTTGTGTCTTGTGTTGGCTCAAGCACTGTGGGATGTTTATCATCCTTGGTTCCATGGCATTAAGTGCTTGGAGACCCCCAGGCATAATGACAATCCCTGGTTGAGAACCATTTCCAAACTTGCCCCATCATAAGCGTCTCAGGGGACACCAATCAATTACAGGTTCAAGGGCTCTCCACCCCCTCTCTGAATCAGTATCTCTGTTGGAGGAACCCAGAAATCTGTATGTTTAATAAGAGCCCCAGGTGACTCTTAAAACCAGACAAACTTAGAAAACAATGGCTCTGCATCCCTTTCCCCTGATTTGTCAATGTGATCCCAAGAACTTCTGGTCAGCCACGAGTTTGCCAGGATCTGAGGTCACCTGATAAGCTCCCTCCTAGTCTCTGCAATGCCTGAGAATAAGGACAAAAGAGAAATTTATGTTGTTAAATAGGACTGACAGGTAGGAGAGGACTGATAAAGAAATATGCTCAGTAGGCCGTCTTAACTAGAAATATTTCACATGGAAATATTGTATCCAAAAGCTTGATGTCCCCTAAATTACTTTTTATTCATTGTACTAAAAAGATTATTCTACAAGTCATTTCTTATTGTGACAAAGCTTCTTATCTTGCCACAGTGCACTTTTGAAGAAATGTGTACTTACATACTACTTCACAGAGCAATGTGAGGTTTTTCAAGACTTGAAGTCAGTAAGCAAAAACATAGACTTGTAGAATTTTAGAAATAACCAAGTAGACCTTAAAAATGGACAGTGATGCTGATCTACTAATGAAGCATTTTTTCTTGTTATATGTTTTAGTCTTTTTATAAAGCATAAAGTTGAGATGTGTCTAATTAACCTATGTAGAAAACATGTCCATGGGAATATGCTTAAAGATATCTGTAATACATAAAATAATGGCTATCATTTATGGATACCAGGCATTATATAAGTACCTGACCTCTTATAGGGTGACCAGCCATCCTAGTCTGCGAATATCTCAGCTTTAGCACTGAAAGTCTTGTGTCCCAAGAAACCCCTCAGGCCTGGGCAAAAACCAGGCCTGTTGGTCACCCTATATCTTCATCTCATTTAATCTTCAAAACACATATGATCAGTACTATAATTATCCCCATTTTACAGGTGAGGAAACTGAAGCATAGAGGGGTTAAGCAAACTGACCAAAATGACCAGATTAGAAAGTTACAAAGTTAGTACTCAAACCCCCGTCTGTCTATATTTGTTTGCTTTCAAAGTCTACTTTCCTAATTACTCTGTTTTTTTGCCATGAAGTTACAATCCTTAGAGGTTTTTTATTTTTTAAGAGATATTTCTTCCTTGCCCCAAGAATAAAGTTTATTCATAGACTTAGCACCGAAAGAGCCTATTTAGAAATTCCTGGCAAATTAAAAAAAATCAGTTCCACAAGAAATTAATTGTATCCCATTTGATAGCAACTGAAAATTAAAGCCACACTGAGTTCTCCAAGACTTTGAGCATTGCTTGGAGAATTTGAGAATACTAGGCTTGGGGAGATGAAACAAGAGCACAAGGACATTCCACCCTTTCGAAGAGTAGTGTTTCAGGAGAATGGTATGTATGTGCTTGGCAACCTCAGTGTAGCATTTCACAGAGGGACATGATGGTGGCTGTCCCATCCAGTAGAATGTGAGGAAGGAAGTGAGGGGGAAGTGTCTAAATGGACTTCAGGGGAAGTGAGGAAAGGAGACATGCTTTCCTGGCCTGCCTTTCAGCCAAGACAGCTCATTTGATCTCCCCCACTAATAAACTCTGAGCTTAAATGAAGTTCTGGGCTGCGTCTACAGTTCAAATTGGAAAATAATTTGCAATGCACTGAAAACTAGGCTTTTAGAAATAAAAGTGATCTGTGCTTATTGCGTTTTATAGTTCATAACCTCTTAGGATTTTGGGTCCTAAAAATGCTGATTTCTTCAGAATAATCCAATAGAATAGAGATGGGACATGTTCACTGAATGAGTAAAACACTTTTGCCTGTGCTGAACCATCCTTGTGACTCTGGAATAAATCCACCTTGATCATGGTGTATGATCCTTTTTATGTATTGTTGGATTTGGTTTGCTAATATTTTGTTGAGAATTTTTGCATCTATATTCATTAAAGATATTGGCCTGTAATTTTCTTTTTTTGTGATGTCCTTGTCTGGTTTTAGTTTCAGGGTAATGGCCTTGTGAAATGAATTTGGGAGTGTTCCTTCCTCTTCAATTTTTTTGAACAGTTTGAGAAGGATAGTATAAGCTCTTCTTTATATGCTTGGTAGAATTCTCCTGTGAAGCCGTCTGGTCCTGAACTTTTGTTTGCTGGGAGTTTTTCTTATTACAGTTTCGATTTAGCTTCTAATGATCAGTCTGTTCAAATTGTCTGTTTCTTCTTGACTCCTTCTTGGTAGGCTGTATTTTTTCTAGAAATTTGTCCATTTCTTCCTGGTTGTTCATTTTATTGGCAAATACTTGTTCATAGTAATCTCTTGTGATCCTTTGTATTCCTGTGATGTTGGTTCTAGCTTCTCCTTTTTCATTTCTGATTTTACTGATTTGGGCTCTCTTTTTTTCTTGATGAATCTGACTGAAAGTTTATCAATTTTGTTTATCTTTTCAAAGAGAAGCTCTTGGTTTCATTGATATTTTCTATTTTTTTATCTGTATTTTATTTATTTCCTCACCTTATTATTTCTTTCCTTCTGCTGATTTTGGGCTTTGTTTGTTCTTCTTTTTCTAATTCTTTTAGGTGACAGGTTAGGTTGTTTATTTGAGATTTTTCTTTTTTTCTTGAGGAAGGCCTGTATCACTATGAACTTCCCTCTTAGAACTGCTTTTGCTGCATCCCATAGATTTTGTAAGGTTGTGTTTTCATTGTTGTTTGTCTTGAGGTATTGTCTGATTTCCTCTTTGATTTCATCGTTGACCCACTGGTTTTTTAGCAGCATGTTACTTAGTCTCCTTGTGATCATTTGTTTTCCCCTGTTTTTCTTTCTGTGGCTGATTTCTAGTTTCACACCATTGTGGTCAGAAAAGATGCTTGAAATAATTTCTATCCTCTTAAATTTGTTGAGGCTTGTTTGGTATACTAGTATGTGGTCAATCCTAGAAAATGTTCCATGCATGCTTGAAAAGAGTGTGTATTCTCCTTTTTTTGTTTTTCAGATGTACTATCCTATAGATATCAACTCAGTCCAACTATTCTATTGTGTCATTTAGGATCTCTGTTGCCTTATTGATTTTCTGTCTGGGAAAGCTGTCCATTGATATCAGAGGAGTACTAAAGTCTCCTATTATAATTGTATTCCTGTCAATTTCTCCCTTTATGTCTGTTAGTATTTGTTTTGCTCCTATACTGGGTGCATGTATGTCAATGAGTGTAATACCCTCTTCTTGTATTGATCACTTTTATTATGTAATGCCCTTCTTTGTCTTTTGTTATAGCTTTCCTTTTAAAGTCGATTTTGTCTGATACAAGTATTGCTACTCCTGCTTTCTTTTTGTTTCCATTTGCATGAAATATCTTTTTCCATCCCCTCACTTTCAGTCTGTGTGTGTCTTTTACCCTGAAGTGAGTCTCTCATAGGCAGCATATTGGAGTATCTTGTTTTTTTATCCAGTCAGCCATCCTATGTCTATAGATTGGAACATTTAGTTCATTGACATTTAAAGTAATTATCAATAGGTATGCATTTATTTACTCAGCTGGAACTGGGGATCCCAGTATATATGGGGGAATCTTTCTTGCAGCCTTGGTTGTGTAGGAGTTCTGCCAGTTTCCAGTTAGTTTTCCGTGAGAATTGTTCCTCATGCAGATATATCTTTGATATGTTTATGGTGGGAGGTGAGCTCCATGTCTTCTTACTCCACCATCTTGATCCCTCTCCTCTTTTGACATTTTTAAACTTAACCTTTGATTCTTCTCGGCATACAATAAGTTTTGGCATATCCATATTATGAAGTACAATACTGCCATTAGAATCACGTCCTAAACAAAAACTTATTGACATGCCCACTGAAAATAAAGGTGGGAATTTTATATACCTTTTGTAACTTGCTTTCCCTCCTTAAATTTAGTGAGCATTTTTCCACTTCACTCAGTATTTTTCTGGAAGATGATTTTTATTGACAGTATAGTGTTTTATAATATGGATAGACTTTAGTTCGTTTAACAAATTTCTTACATTTTCAATACTTCAAAGTAAAGAATGCCTCACAAATTTTTGTGCAAGTTTTTATTGTATCATTAGAGTAAATTCTTTAATTCTTACTCTTCTACTTCTAAAATTATACTGAGCCTTAACATACTATCTGGCAGAAAGATTGTGCTAATTTATGGTACAAATCAGCAGCAAAGAGGTATTGTTTACCATACTCAGCAACACTGAATATCATCATACTTTTTAGTCTCAAACATAGACTAGAAAAAATCTAAAAAATTGCAAATATTCCTTAATTTATAAAAATTTCCTTTTATGTTCTCCTATTTTTTTGTTGTCTTTCTGTTTATTTGTTTAAAGATGCCTTTTTTGTGCCAAATGAAGAATATATAGGTGGATACATCATTCAGAGTTCCGAGGGGAAACAAAAAGCATACTTAGCTTGGATTTTTAAAAAATATATAATAAAGTGATTATTTACAGAGATGTGGGCAGGGCTGAGGGACCAACAAAAATGTTGAGGCACTGTGATATTGGGATTTCTAGTAAGAAATATATAGTTGGTCTTAGTCTCCATTTCTGTTACAGAGCTCCTAAAATCCTTGGAGTTTCCTAGGTGGGGAGAGTCACAGAGTTGTCTTTTGTTAGGTTAATGGTAACTTTTGGAAAGCCCCTTGGTAACCTAGGATGGGGGCTGATGCCAGGGGAGCCAATCATGTGGTTAGAGGTTTGGAAAATTTTCAGTCCTCATCCCTGGAAGAGGAAAGGGGCTAGAAATTGAATTCAATCACCAATGGCCAAGGATTTAATTAATCATACCTATGTAATGAAACCTCCATAAAAACCCAAAAGAAAGGGGTTCAGAGAGTTTCCACGTTGGTGAACATGTGAAGATTCAAGGAGAGAGGCAAGAGAAAGTATGGAGGCTCCTCACCCTTTCCCCATACCTTGTCCTATGCATCTCTTCCATCTGCCTCTTCCTGAGTTATATACCCTTTTATAATAAACTAGTAATCTAATAAGTAAAATGTTCCTCTGAGTTATCTGAGCTGCTCCAACATATTAATCCAACACAAGGAAGGGGTCATTGGAATCGCCAGTCTATAGCCAGTTGATCAGAAACACAGGTAATAACTTGGGATTGCAACTGATGTATGAAGTTGGGGTTAGAGGAGCAATCTTGTTGGGCTGACCCCTTAACTTGTAGGATCTATGGGTAGATAGTGTCAGAACTGAGTTGAATTTTAGTATACCTAGCTGGCATGGCAGAATTGCTTGGTGATATGGGAGAAACTCCCACACATCAGAATTGATGCAGACTTATAGGCACCCAGAGACCAGTAACAATGGGAAGTCATTACCCCCTTGAGCCTGAGGAACAGGGAAAAGGAAACAGAACTATTAGTCCATTGTGGGCTGGAGCCAGAGGAGAGAGGGAAGCCTCATCAGAGCTGCTGACAGACGGAGGCAACCTCTGCCAGAACCTGGAATAGAAACAGCAAGAGTCAAAGATCAAAAATACTCCAATCTGTCTGTCATTCCACAGGCTGCTGTCTTGCTGGTGCTGTCAGTTGGGTAAACCCAACTTGAAACCAGAGAGCTGTCCCCTGGGGGCACAGAATAGGGCAGTGAAAGGCAAGAGAATAAAGAATAACCAGCACAGTGGATATTTATGGGATTTTTTTGTGTTTTATATTTAGTACTTTTAAAATTCATTTGTAATTTTTCTTTTTGATTGTAGTGTGTAATAGGGATAAGCTTTTAATTTAATTTTTCTAGATAACTACACAGTTATCTTAGGTGCTTATATTGAATCATACTCTTATTTATCAGCTACCATTATCAAACTAAATTTTTATAGTGGGATTCTGTTCATTGTTTCCTACTCTGTCCCATTGATTAATTTATTTTTGTGCAATAACACAGTTTTAATTATCGTAGCGTGACAATATGTTTTAACATTTGGTAGAGCAGCTCCCAAGTGTTCTTAAGTTCTGATGAAAATTATTGGGAAAGAATAGCTTTGAAAACTGAGGGGAAATGTCAAATATAAAAAGCTTTGTTATTCAGATATGTTTTGAAATGGATACTGCTAAGTGGTATGTGCAAATTCTAATTCTCTAATATGGGATCTTAATATATATTACTAGATAATACAAGGAGATTTTTTTTTCTGTTTCGTTATATTCATTAGTTTGTTTTATTTTTTAGATTCCACATATAAGTGATAACATACAGTATTTGTCTTTCTCTGTCTGACTTATTTCACTAAGAATAGTACCCTCCAGGTCTATCCATGTTGTAAATTGCAAAATTTCATTCTTTTTTATGGCTGAGTAGTATTCCACTGTGCATATATACCACTTCTTCTCTATCCTCTCATCTGTTGACTGACACTTAGATTGCTACCATATCTTGGCTATTGTAAATAATGCTGCTATGAACATTAGGGTGCATGTATCTTTTCAAACTAGTGTTTTTGCTTTTGTTGAATATATACCCAGAAGTAGAATCGCTGTAGCATATAATTCTATTTTTAGTTTTTTGAGGAACATCTGTACTGTTTTCCACAGTAGCTGAACCAATTTGCATTCCCACCAACAGTGTACACATCCTCGCCAACATTTTTTATTTGTGATCTTTTTGATGATAGACATTCTGACAGGTGTGAGGTGATATCCCATTGTGGTTTTGATTTGCATTTCCCTGATGATTAGCGATGTTAAGCATCTTTTCATGTGCCTGTTGGCCATCTGTATGTCTTCTTTGGAAAAGTGTCTATTCAGGTGTTGTTGTTTTTTTTCCATTCTACAGAGTTTATTAGGTTTATAACTGGATGAAGTCACACATGTACAAAATGAAGCTCACCCTATCCCAAAGCAGAGTAGGAACTGAGGGCTGGGGATCCATTTCTGGCCTTTGGGGGAGCTCTAAGGTGAGGGGCAGCCAATCCTCCCACTCCAGAGAGATGTGGCCACAGGGGAGGGGAGCAGATGGGGCCCACCTGGCTTTGGTCACAGAACTCAGAGCCTGGCATTGGGCTAGGGCAGGCAGATGCATGGAGGAACAGGAGCCTCAGAAACCGCCCTCCCCAGGGAGCCCCGCTTGCAGTGTGGTTGGTCCGGACCTAGACTCGGGCTGGTGCAAATGGAAGGCAGCAAAGCAGGAGGGAGGAGACACTGATGTGTGGTGGTAGAGGGCACCCAGACCTGTGGAACGGGGGTGGTGGGGAGGCAGGCTAGCTGCCACTAGGCAGCTGGTAGTGGGCCTCATAAATGCCACTGTGGCCAATGTAGCGCACCCATTTGATGACATCATGGTCGCTGTAGTCCAGCTTTGGTTCAGACACCTTCAAGTAGCACACCTTGAGGCCAGAAGGCACGAATGGCACCTCAAATTTCATTGAAATGGGGGGTTGAGCCCATCTCTTCTTGTTGTTGGTGGACAGAAGCTCAATCTTAGCACTGATCTGCTATTTCTTCATGACTGCCATGCACTTGATCTTCCACATGATGGTGTTCTCGCTGGCCTTGTACTTGGCCTTCCCCTTCATACAGATCACCTGCACCCCACTGGTGTTCAATGGGGTTGGGATCCTCACCTTAATCTTCTGAGCCAGTAGTGAGGGCTTGAAGTTGGACTTAATGACCACCTTGACCTCCAGCTTTGTGCGTCCCACTTCCCGAACTAGCAGGATCACTCAGAAAGGAAGGATGATGTCCTTGGTGGTGCTATACCTCATGAGCTCAAATTCTCCGTCTGGTGGGATGAAGCTGATGCTGCGCTCCGAGTCAAACTTGCTGAGTCGCACACACTGGTGGAAGGTGCTGTCGTAAATGGCAATTGATTGCTTCCCGCTCTTGCTTGTTTCATCAGCTGTGCCTTTGCCCTGCTTCTCAATGACAGTCTTGTCATTCATCCCAAACTTGCACTTGGGCATGCCACTCGGGTAGCTCTTCATCACCCGGCCTGACACATGGGCACTCAGCACCTGGCCCTGTGGGAACATGAGGAGGTTCACGCTCTCCAGCACATCCAGGAAGAGCTCGTTCTGGCTATACTTGATGCCCTCCCGCCACCAGACAATCTGCCCAGTGTGATCTGAGACTGCTCTTTTTTGTCTGATGCTGGCTCTTGATGCCCTGCTGGGTGATGAAGGTTTTCAGCGCACCTGTCTCTGAGTTCTCTGGATAGCCAAAGTCTAGGATCTCATCCAGAAGCTGATATATGCACACAAAATTGTTCTTGATGTTCTCTTTGCTGATCTTGCCAAAGTAGACAGCCATTATGTCACACATCTTACAGAGGAATTCGAAGACCATGGCAGCACTGACATTCTGCTTGGTGACAGTTGCCAGCCAGATGTTGGACCACTTAACGTGAAAGAAACTGGTGCGAGCAATGTTGGTGATGGGGCTGCGTACCCGCTGCCCAGCATGAATAACATTGACCCGAAAGGCAACCGCTGCGTTCCTCCCAATGTCATCTCGGTAGACTTGGGTGATGAGCACCTCACCCTTGTGATTATAGATGAATAAGCCTCCAGTCATGGCAGCAGCTCAGTCTCCACGGCCCATCTCTCTGAGAACAGACCTGGTGTCTGTGGCCCCCTGCTCAGCCGGCCTGGCCACTCTTCAGATCCCAAGATGTCCGCCTGCCCCCTGCTCCCATGCCCGCTGTCTCGGCTTTCACTGCAGTCTCTATTCAGGTCTTCTGCCCATTTTTAATTGGGTTGTTGGGGGGTATTTTTGATATTGAGTTGTATGAGCTGTTTATACATTTTGAATATTAACCCGTTAGTGGTCATACCATTTGCAAATATTTTCTCCAATTCATTCGGTTGTCTATTCATTTTGTCAGTGATTTCCTTTGCTGTGCAAAAGCTTTTAATTAGCTCCCATTTGTTTATTTTTGCTTTTGTCTCCTTCCTTAGGCGATTGTTCATATATATTCTCAAATAGAAAATATACACATGGATTATTTTCATATATACATAGTGCATTTAAGAAAAGTTACTACATACTGGGTCATGAAGAAGGTCTCAACAAATTACAAAGAATGGTATCATAGAGACCATTTTATCTTAGCACAATATGTTTTTTTGTATTTGTCCTTGAAGTTAGAAAACATTAATAAACAGGATTTTATAAACATATACATGCAAACATACATGCTCTTATATTTTAAACAATGCTAAGGAAATATAGAAAAAATAGTTACTTAGAATCATTTACTTTTCAAATTTAAAATATTTCTCTGTTATTTTGTGGAGAACATCTAGCCAACTCAATTGCTAACACAGAGTTATTTTCAAAATATAATGTCTAAGCTATTAGCCAGCATAATGAACCAACATTTTAATTCTTCTTTCCAACTAATTATTTGAGAAGCTCTGAAGAGAACAGTGGTCATTATTGAAAAACTGATTTTTGTTAAGCTTGAGTAAATGATTATTAGGTATTTTGGATTTTTTTTTTTTTTTTTTTACCTGAAGTTGTTATTTGTGTTTTTTGAAATCACTCTTTGGATGTGCTAAGACCCATTAACAGCAATTTCCAGATCATCACAAGTAGGTGAGAAATAAGATAAGGTCAGTTTGGACTTGGGGAGATCAGTGGAATCAAAATCTTCTGGACTTCCAGGATTGGTCCACTATCTTCAGAAAAAGAAAAATCCAGAGAAGTTTAAGAGGACTGACTTTGCACCTAAGCAGATTAAAAATTAGATCAAAATATGAGGTGATATTACAGTCCATAGTTTGAAGGCAGTGTAGATGCTGTAAGACTGTATGATTTGCCTGGCCCCCTCTTCCTGCAGTTCTGGATCTGAGGTTGTTGTGGCTACAGACCCTGTGTACCTTCTCACCTGCCCTCTTTTATTTGAAAGTATCCCCTGCCTCCCAGACCGTGATGCTGCCACCTTTGCCAGAGCCTTTGTCTAGCCTCCTTAGGTAGCTGGAGTCCAAGTGGAATCCCTGAGGCTGCACTCCTCACCCTGACTGAGCCCTAATCATGCCGAGTCATCCTTCTGCTCCTAGCCTGGGTGAAATGTCACACCGTGGGGCATGGGGTCTGATTTTCTGAGCAGCCACTAAGGGGTTGGATGATATAACTCAGAGTGTAGGAAAGTCTACTCCCTGTGAGTTGAACCTTGACTGATGAGATATAGGGGCAAATTCCCTTTCCTTTCTTCCCTGTGGATTGCTCTAAGATTTGATTTCTTCCTGAAAATTTTCTGGAGAAATTCCAAGTGCTGAGCCAACATCCCTGCCCAGAGCCTGCAGTCTCTTTGTAGTTCATTGTGAAACAGTGGCCACCAGGGCAGCACATCGCATCACTTTGTTTCTCATTTTTTCTTGCTTCCTTCCCCCTATTTCTTCACCTTTACCATCCTGGGCTTACACGCCCCAAATAAACTGTCGGCTCTTCAATCCTTGTCTCAGGCTGTATTCTGTAGAAAAGCTTCCCTAAGAGAGAGCTATGGCAACAGTCCTCACTTTACTGAAGTGCTGGAGTTTGCCACTGGACCCCAGGAGTCACTCTCCACTTTTCTCTGCCCTGGGAGGTTGTTGAATTGTATTTACAGGAAGCCCGCACCCTCTGGCTACCAGATAAGTCCAGGCAATCGGGTGCCCTGGTAGGAGACTGGAGGGAGAAAGTATTTATTCTCCCGGTGCCTATGAGGTCATCTTGGGCTGGTCCCTCAAATAAAAGTTACAGCTGATGGTCTCCTCTATCTGACTTTCTTTTTGATTTCTGAGACCTGCTTCCTCCTCTCATCCCTCTGGACTGGGGGACCTAAGAGCTCCACAATGCTCCCCTCAGGTTATGACACTGCCTTATAGCTCCTCTCCACCCTGCTCACTCCTTTGTAATTAGTGTCTTTATAACTAAATTATTCTAATTTGAATTATTCCAATTTAACAGTGCCATCTGCTTCCTGTTGGGGCCAGTAGTGAAAAGGAATGGTTAAATTATAATACCGTTTATCTGTGTTGCAATAGTGCATAGCCATTACAAATCAGTTCATGTTTGCTAGCAAAAGAAAGTAATGCACTATTTTTTTTTAATCACTTAAGAAGTAAAGCAGGGGGAAGGGATAAACTGGGAGATTGGGATTGACATATACACACTACTGTATATAAAATAGATAACTAATAAGGACCTACTGTATAGCACAGGGAACTCTACTCAATACTCTGTAATGGCCTATATGGGAAAAAAGTCTAAAAAAGAGTGAATATGTGTATATGTATAACTGATGCACTTTGCTGTACAGCAGAAACTAACACAACATTGTAAATCAACTCTACTCCAATGTAAGTATTTTAAAAAAGAAGAGAAGAAGAAGTCAATCAATCAGGGTTCTGGCAAAAACAAACAAAGAAAACCAGCCAGAATTCCATCTCCTGTGTTGATGAAAACAATCAATTAAAAAAATCTATAATAGGAATAGAAAAGAGTTTTATATGAGCCAAACTGAGGACTATAGCCTGGAAGACAGCTTCTCAGATAACCGCTACAGAGAACTGCTCCAGAGAATCACGGATTTCAACACAGTTTTATATCTTGTCAGAACCAAGAACATCAAATAAGTCAGGAATCCATTCATTCAAGGTTTCAGAAAAACAGATACATAGCGAGTCAGTATGGCCTTGGCCCCTGGGAAGGAAGTCTTATCATCAAAGGAGTTCTAGCACTGGCAGGCCAGGAAGGGAGGCATTTGATCTTTATTTTTAACATGGACATTCTTTTTTTTTTTTTTTTTTGCGGTACATGGGCCTCTCACTGTTGTAGCCTCTCCCATTGCGGAGCACAGGCTCTGGACGCGCAGGCTCAGTGGCCATGGCTCATGGGCCCAGCCGCTCCGCGGCATGTGGGATCTTGCCGGACCGCAGCACGAACCCGTGTCCCCTGCATCGGCAGACGGACTCTCAACCACTGCGCCACCAGGAAAGCCCGGACATTCTTTACTTCTAGTCAATGTGCCTTTTTCTTTAATAATTAAAGCAGATGTACAGTGTACATTTGATAGGGTACAAACAGGCTGTTTTAGTTAGCAGTTAAAATTCAGGTAAACTCATGTATTAGCCATGACTTCACCATACCTCAATATGTGAAAATTTCTTTTATCTCCTGAAAAGGACTTTAATGAAGGAATCACTTATGGGAGAGCAGGCAAAGTAAAGGGAATCAATAGAGGTTCTTGAAGCACCAGGAACAAGAAAAGGCAGAGAACATCACCACCCCAAGTGCTGAAGGGGCAAAAGGATTAGAATGCTGGCATCCAAGTCCTGGGGGAAAGGTTGTCTCTCCAGAGCTCCTGTCCTGAGAGGATGCAGGTCCTGTCAGAGCCTCTGTCTGCAGCAGACTGTTAGTGGGGAAAGAAATGCCCTGACATTTCTCCCCTCCTGCCCACCGACCACCTCTCTCCAGCCCCTCTCTGCAGTCAGTGCCTCCCATTGGCTGAACCCAGTTGGAGACTAGAATGACGTGGCTCATAGGGGTCAGCCTGCTTGGGCTCAGACTGGGGCTAAGAAGGGCAGAGGATGGGTCTGGGTTAGTGGGAGGTGGGAAGGGCAACAGACAAGAACGAGTATGATCAGGATATCAAACTCCTTGCAAAGACCCATATATATACTGTCTATAAGAGACCCACTTCAGACCTAGGGCCACATACAGACTGAGAATGAGGGGATGGAAAAATATATTCCATGCAAATGGAAATCAAAAGAAAGCTGGAGTAGCAATTCTCATATCAGACAAAATAGACTTTAAAATAAAGACTATTAAAAGAGACAAAGAAGCACACTACATAATGATCAAGGGATTGATCCAAGAGGAAGATATAACAGTGTAAATATTTATGCACCCAACATAGGAGTACCACAATACATAAGGCAAATGCTAACAGCCATAAAAGGGGAAATCGACAGTAACACAATCATAGTAGGGGACTTTAACACCCCACTTTCACCAATGGACAGATCATCCAAAATGAAAATAAAAAAGGAAACACAAGCTTTAAGTGATACATTAAAAAAGATGGGCTTAATTGACATTTATAGGACATTCCATCCAAAAACAGCAGAACACACTTCCTTCTCAAGTGCTCATGGAACATTCTCCAGGACAGATCTTATCTTGGGTCACAAATCAAGCCTTAGTAAATTTAAGAAAATTGAAATCGTATCAAGTATCTTTTCTGACCACAACGCTATGAGACTAGATATCAATTACAAGAAAAAATCTGTAAAAAGTACAAACACATGGAGGTAAACAATGCACTACTAAATAACCAAAATATCACTGAAGAAATCAAAGAGGAAATCAAAAAATACCTAGAAACAAATGACAATGAAAACATAATGACCCAAAACCTATGGGATGCAGCAAAAGCAGTTCTGAGAGGGAAGTTTATAGTAATACAATCCTACCTCAAGAAACAAGAAACATCTCAAATAAACAACCTAACCTTACACCTAAAGCAATTAGAGAAAGAAGAACAAAAAAATAACCCCAGAGTTAGCAGAAGGAAAGAAATCATAAGATCAGATCAGAAATAAATGAAAAAGAAATGAAGGAAACAATAGCAAAGATTAATAAAACTAAAAGCTGGTTCCTTGAGAAGAACAAAATGGCTAAACCATTAGCCAGACTCATCAAGAAAAAAAGGGAGAGGACTCAAATCAATAGAATTAGCAATGAAAATAAGAAAAGGGAACCCTCTTGCACTGTTGGTGGGAAGTAAATTGATACAGCCATCTGGAGAACAGTGTGGGAGTCCCTTAAAAAACTAAAAATAGAACTACCATATGACTCAGCAATCCCATTACTTGGCATATACCCTGAGAAAACCATAATTCAAAAAGATACATGTACCACAATGTTCATAGCAGCTCTATTTACAATAGCCAGGACACGGAAGCAACCTAAGTGTCCACTGACAGATGAATGAATAAAGAAGATGTGGCACATATATACAACAGAATATTACTCAGCCATAAAAAGAAACGAAATTGAGTTATTTGTAGTCAGGTGGATGGACCTAGAGACTGTCATACAGAGTGAAGTAAGTCAGAAAGAGAAAAACAAATACCATATGCTAACACATATATATGGAATCTAAAAAAATAAAAAAATGGTTCTGAAGAATCTAGGGGCATGACAGGAATAAAGACACAGGCGTAGAGAATGGACTTGAGGACATGGGGATGGGGAGGTGTAAGCTGGGACGAAGTGAGAGAGTAGCATGGACATATGTACACTACCAAATGTAAAATAGATAGCTAGTGGGAAGCAGCTGCATAGCACAGGGAGATCAGATCGGTGCTTCGTGTCCAACTAGAGGGGTGGGATAGGGAGGGTGGGAGGGAAACGCAAGAGGGAGGAGATATGGGGATATATGTATACATATAGCTGATTCACTTTGTTATACAGTAGAAACTAACACACCATTGTAAAGCAATTATACTCCAATAAAGATGTTAAAAACAAAACAAACAAACAAAAAAAACTCCTTGCAAATATAGTCCTAATTTTGTGAAGAGTGATACATGTATTTATGTGCAAGAGAAGACTGAAGTAGGAATTAAAAGTAGCTATCTCATGGTCGTAGAAGAATATTAATGGTTTTTTTCTTCCTTTTTTTTTCACCATTTCTATCCCCAACCTACAGCCACAAGCATTTATACGTTAGAGTAGTATTTAAAGTAAGGAATGGTGAAGATTAGTTGAAAATGTTATCAACCAATAAATGGTTTTTATTTTTGATAATATTTGATCTATTTTCCAAATCAAAAAAATGGCTGTGTATTACTTTAAAATTTGTCTTAGAAAAAATAAATGTTAATTGAATGATGTGTTTATTTTAATTATAATTTTTAAACATTTCCTATCAGGCTCCTGGTGGTAAGAATTTCACTTTCTGAGCTTTCTCAGAAGATCTCATCTAGAGTAAGATCAAGGCCACATGAGAGGGGTTTTTGTGTTTGTTTCTCAAAGCACTAGTTTGTGTTCACACTATTCTGTCCAGCAACGGGAAAGAATAATGTGGGACCCATGGTATCTCAGTTCTAATCATATTAGTAGATGCAATCCCATTAATTACCATTAACTTTGTTATGTAGCAGAGGTGGTCTGTAATATTCACTTTGTCAAACAAAATTTGTGATCCTAGAGTTGCATGCACAAACATCACTGCATGGGCCATAACCTCATATGAACATGAAGCTTCAAAATCCTTTCAATTTAATTAGACTGTAAACAAACATCTCTGTTTTCAAAACCACTTGCATAACTGTCCGATTTATTTTTCTGTTGTTTCGTATCTCTCGTTTTTGCATGTGAACTACGAATAAAGCACCATAGAGGAGTTCATCAGTATTGTCAGCAATCAGTAGCTACCCTGGTGTCTTCCACACCCAAATTCCTCTTCTATTCATAGCACTGTCCTCAGCCTCACATGGGGTATGGGGTAAAAGCAGCTACTTCCTCAAAGAAATATTTCATATGTACAGAATGAGATAGCAAATCTTTGGAATGTCACAGGCCAGCTGTTGAACACAATATTCCTAATCACCAGTGTGTCAGGCGCTCCCTTGGGCCAAAGCAGCAGTTGGGGGAGATAGAAGCAGCCCCTGTGCTGTAAAAACTCAGACTCCCATGTAAACTCCGGCCTCCGAACTTCCACTGCCTGCCAGGCTATTTAAAGCAAAGGATTATGCAGTGAGAACAGATGCAGTACATTTTGCCATCTTCCGAAATCTAAAATTTTAAGTAACATTTAAAAAGCATAGTTTAAAATTTTTTGAATTCAATAATTGTACTTTTTAAAGTGGCTTCCTAAACTCAATTTATGAGTATGAGTTAATACATCTTAATGTTTCATAAATAGCCACAGAACATATGCTGTGCTTTAGAAAACACTGCAGATAAGATCCAGTTTAGCTTAAAAAAAAAAGAGGTACGTATTTGGAATTTTAAAAATCAGATTTATATCTGAAAATTCCAACGTAAGTTTAAGGCAGTAACAGATGTAGTGATCATAAATATATTTCAGACCCAGTTTTCAAATACTGTATTTTAACCTTCAGACTCTATGTTTACAAAGCTCCACTCCACTGTAATAAAATATACTGAAAAGAAAAGCTTATCAAGTGAAGGGGATCACAGCTCTTTTCAGCAATATAAACAGTTTTCATAAAATGGATAAGAATTTCTTAAATTAGTGTGGCTCTTTTGCCATCAATTGTTTAAAATGCAGCTTCTCTGGCATTGTTGGAGTAACGAAGAAATAATTCTGAGTCGTCTCTGTTATCAGACTATGGTCTCCTAAACTGTTCATGTTTCTCAGGTGTAAGAATAGCAACAACTTGAGCTGTAGGAACATATTTAATAATTTTCCTTTCTGAGTAAAAGTAACAAAGACAACCTCAATATACCAGGAACTATGTCTATATTTTTAATCTTCATAAAAATCATTTCAAACATAGGTAATACACACATTCTCGTGATACCATGGGCTGAACCAGAATCTTCCTCGTGCTGTATGAACAGGCACCGATAAGATTTCACTTGGTCCCAACTGAATCCTTTACTTCCACCACCAGAATTCCGTCGTGACAGAGGATGGCAGACAAATCTTTGGTTTCAGTGCCGTCGGGCAGTTTATACTGTCGGGTGAAGCTTCTTGAGATAAAACCGTGCTCGTCCATTCTGGTTCCATGTTGAGCCTTAATCAGCAGCCAGCCTTCGAAGGTCTGAATGATGATATCTTCGGGTTGGAACTGGACCACGTCCAGCAGGACCTGGAAGCGGGATTCGTCTCTCTGGGGCGGCATCTCTACGGTGTCCACGGGGGCAGGCTGGGCCACCCTGGCTTTCCCCAGGTCCACGGTGGTTGGCCCGGGCAGTTCATATAAAGCGTGATCCAGCCTGCAGTCTTCCAGACCTCGAGCTTCAAACTCCTCCTCGTATCGCACTGGAGTCTCTATGAGATGCCTCAAGATGATTTTTGCCATAGTGGAGGCAAAGCCAGCATCGAACGCCTTCCGCCCCGGCTACGTTGTCCGTGTTGAACCCTCGCAGTTGCCTACTGACTAGAGGATCTGTTGGAGCCGCTCTTCGCTTATAACCCTGCGCAGACGCAACCCTTTAATTAGGCCTGAATCACAGCGCGGCACACTCCCTCTTGTCTTTTCACTCCTGCTGACAATGAACGGCTATTTATAGGGCATGTTTCGAAGTTGCTTTTAGCACACAGCCTGCTCGAGCTGCCGATCAAGGATTGCCCTTACATTCTCAGTTATCCCTGGCAAGTGTGTCTGCCTTGCTTACCACCAGAGAAAAAGAGAATCAGAAACTGTTTGAGAAATATCTGAGGGAGTGCTCCGTCCTTGTGAACTACAGTGATCTAGCGGATCAGAACAGCCCAGAGATGTGCACTCGTCTTATGATATGAGCTAAAACTGCATTAATCCTAGTCTCCAAGTGCAAAGCTGGGGGGAGGTGAATGTAGCTGTAATTGATTAGGAATTAAGATACACAGGCACACACATTCAAATATCAAACATTCAACAAACCCTCAGCCCTCTGTCCTATATATTTACTTTCACTTCATCCTTTAATCTTTTATACTTAAGGGACATCTGAGCCACGCCATCTGGGTTTGTTACATTTGACTCATCAAAAATGAGATCCTAGGACTAAACCAGACAATGATGTCGAACCTCAGATGGGAGTTGGACAGGCATAGAATGGGGCATCTTAGCAAGGAAAATAGAGCCCCGGGGGAGAGAAAAATGTTAAAGCTTTGAACTATTTGATACTAAAGCCCAGAAAACTAAGGATTAATCTAGTTGCAGCTCTGCTGTTTCATTGGCAAAAATAAATAACATATAATTTCTTAATTGTAATACCTTAACATTAAACTTACGCTGAAAAAGCAGGCGGCAACTCTTTATCCACTGCTATAGAAGGATCTCCAAGACATGTTAGGTATGAAAGAAAAGTCCAGAACAGCATATAATACACTACAATTTATCTTTTTTTATAAGTAGGTATTTGCTTGTATAAATAGAATCTCTCTGAAAGCTGTGTCATGGGGAATGGCAGGTACCTCCTGAGAGGGTAACAGAGTGATCAGGAGGTAACAGAGTGATCAGGGGCTGGGGGGAGGCTTGCTTACCACTATAAACACATTTGTGCTTTTCATTTCTGCAGTGTGTATGCAATGCGCATACACTCAAGAAGGTTTTACACATAGAACAATTCCTCTCCACAGAGGTTAGTATTTTCTAGAATGGGTAGACTCCAGAAAACCTTTCCTTAAAACTCATATCCGTTTTCTTAGAATGAAAAAAAAATCTACAAAAAATAAAAAATCTGAACACAGAAGGGAACTATTTCCTTTAGCTCTTTTCCATTACTCTAAAAATCTGTGTGGACATTTTGGTATATATTTAAGAACATGCCCTAATCATGTTCACACTCAGCTTTTTTGACCTTCGTTTCGCAGGTTGGTGACCCTCAAGGGAAAAATGTACTCTTTGAGATGTTAATGTCCTCTAGCTCATAAAATATTGAGAGATGTTTTCCTCAGTGCCTCTCTGAGTGGTAAGTCAAAAACAGAACTCACTGCCAGTGGCAGGAAATAGATAAGGTACTAAGGATTTGGCTTTAAATTCCTAAAGAGAGTCCCAGCAAAACTGAGAAGATACAGAGATCTTTCCATATACTCCCTGTCCCTACACGTGCATAACCTCCCCTATGAACATCCCCGCATCCCCGCCAGAGCGGTACATTTGTTACAACTGATGAATCTACATTAACACATTATAATCACCCAAAGACAATAATTTCCATTTGGCTTCACTCTTTGTGTTGCCTGTTCTATGAATTTGCACAAAGGTATAATTGCATGTATCCACCAAAATAGTATCATACAGAGTAGTTTCACTGCCCTAAAAATCCTTTGTGCTCCACCTATGCATCTCCCCTCCCCCAACCCCTGTTCTAAAAAACTGCTGTAAAAAAATGTCTATTTAAAAACCTAAAACTAAAACTCCTCTAACAAAATAAACTCTGTTGAAAAATAAATACTGGAAAGATGCTGGTAGGGTGGACAGAGAAAAACATATCCAGTTAGTCTTATAGTTTCTTGCCTCCAGGGGTCTCTAAAATGGGTAAGAAGGAGCAGATAGGAGTGGTGTTTCCACGTTGCTTGTGTGAGTTGCTGAGGTTAAAAAAGAGTATTCACATTTCCCACGCAAACACCCGAGATTTCTATTGTTTTCCCCAAACTGCCCTTTGACTCTAATCCTACACCTGAACTGCCTTCCTTCTCATCAACTCCCTTGACCCTTTTGGAGAATCTCCCAGGTTTCTGATCTGGTCTCCCTGCCCCCACTCTTACCCTACTGTCCATCCTCCCCATTGTAAGCAGAGCCACTGTTCCAAAGCATAGGATAGAGTACGTTACTCCCTTGCTTAAAAATCCCAACCAGAAGCTTCTCCTTGTAACCAGAATGAAATCCAAAATCCTGACCATGGCCTTCAAGAACCTATTTCTTGGCCCCTGCTGACCTCCTCCCTGCCTCTCTCCCCAGATCCTATATGATTCAGCCTCACTGGCCTCCTGTCTGTCCTCGAATACTCCAACCTTTTTTCTTCCGCAGGCCCTTTGCACTTGGAGTCCCTTTTGCTTTGAAAGCTCCACCCTCAGAATGGCAGAAGCCATACAGGATTCAGGTCAGTTGTCATCTCTTCAGGCAGGTCTTTCCTGATCATCTAGCCAGAGTCTTCCTCCTGTCACTTCCCTATTTTATCTCCATCGCCATTATCAGCATCTAAAACTATCTTACTTCTGACTTCCCTGGTGGGCCAGAGGTTAAGACTCCGTGCTCTCACTGCAGGGGCCATGGGTTTGGTCCCTGTCTGGGGAACTGAGATCCCATATACAAGCTATGTGGTGGAACCGCCCCCCCCCCCCCCCGAAAAAAACCAAAATCCAAAGTCTTGGGACTTTCCTGGCTATCCAGTGGTTAAGACTCCGCGCTCGCACTGCAGGGGGCTCGGGTTCGATCCGTGGTCAGGGAACTAAGATCCCACATGCCGCGCAGCCAAAACAAAACCAAAAACAAACAAAAAAACTACCTTACTTCTGGATTTAAATTCCAGCTGGGGAAGACAGACAATGGCACTTTGAGGTCAGAAACGTAGGGGTCACTGCTGTAGCTCCAGCATCTAAGACAGTGCCTGGAAAGTGTTAGGAAAAAGAAATAATCCAACTGTTACAAATTTTGTGCTTTTCATTCAGCTGGCCCTCGATGTCACTTGGCCATCCTTCTGTGTATTTCGATCAGCTTCTCCTATTTCTCCAGAGTGGAGATGGCAAACTTCTTCCTCTCCTCAGGCCTTCCCTGTGCCCCGGGTCTCTCTCTCCCAGCTGAGGGGACTTGCCTCCACGTTCACGCCCAGACGTCTGAGCAGGGAGAAGCTGGCTGTGCTCGCATCCCCTCTGCTCGGGATTCCCTTGTCCCCTCCATCCTCCTCTGGGCTTCTGTCCAACCACTTAGCCCTTTCTCGATGTTCTCTAGTCTCTCGGTGTCCACAGACTCCTCTCCATCAGCCTAAAGTCCATTGTGCCCCATCTTTCTAAAACAAAACAAGACCTTCTAGACCTTATGTCATCCCCTAGCTAATTATTCTATCCCCTCCCAGCCCAGCTCCTTGAATGGTAGCCTGTATTCAACGGTCACTCTCCACGTTGCTGCAAAATAAGTCTGCCCTCAATGAGGTCAAAGGCAGCCTCGTTGCTAAATCTATACTTTAACCTTACTTACCTTAACCTCTTCAGCATTTGACATAAGCCTCTTGATGGAAAGAATACAAACTAGTTTTGTCTTAGTGCTGTCAAGACGACAAGTAGAGTTTTATCTTATCCTATTCCATGCATTCTCAATGGGGCAAAAATCTGTTCTTATGGAGCATAAAAAAAGAAAAAAAATCCATATTATCTAAGATTTTTTTTGAATTGTATTTTATTTATTTTTTATACAGCAGGTTCCTATTAGTTCTCTATTTTATACATATCATATTATCTAAGATTATACCAAATCTTAGCTATAGATAATGGATTATGACTCTCCAAAGGGCCCAAGTACATAAACAGACATAAAGAATATCTGTGGTATTAAAATTTCATCAGGGAGAGGGAGGCGAAATCAGGTGAAAAATGTCTTGAAAGACTCCTGGGGTGTGGAGGGATGGAGCAATAATTTTAAAAAGGTGAGAGACACAGTTCTAGTCAGCTTCGTGAATTGCTCATCCAGACCCCAATGGCCCAGGGGCTCATTTGGGGGATTTCAGTACCAACTAGGCTTGGGGTCTGAGAAGGTTCCCTAAAAAGAATGATATCTCAGTCTGGATAAGCTGACAGAGGGGGACAAATGGAGCTTTGGAAAGGGAAGGGGGGATTTGAGTGTTCCCAGCAATAGAATGGCACATTCCAGGGCCTGGAGCCAGAAGAGAACCTGTGATTGGAGGACAAAAGGACAAGGTGTAGCCACAATGCAGACCACAGAGTAGGGAGCGGGAGAAATGAGGCTGGAGAGGTGCTTGTATGGCATTTTTGTTTTCGAATATCTACCAGTTATTCTAAGAGTGACACCAGAATCCTTGTTTTAGAGTAAACACTCTTTCTCCTTGTAATCAAAAGGCCTATTGAAGATTTTGGGGTTTTGTTCCAAATTAAAGTTTAAATTCTATTCTGAAATATAGAAGCTAACTTCATGAAGATCCAGATCAGTGCCTTTTTTACTTTTCTGACTATACGACAACAAGAAACATACTCAGCATCACCAGTGAACACACGTATACACATACTGGGTACCAAACCCTTAGCTTTACTACATGTGACGCACTCTGATGGGCTCAGTTTAATTCCATTTAGCTTAACAGTGAGCCTTGCAACTCACCAAATGGATTTCACAGCCCACAGTTTGGGCAACACTTAGTTAACTTTTTCCATTATTAAGTAAGGTAGTTTATCATCTTTGTGGGATGAGTTACCCTTCTACGGGGAGACTGTGATGGTCTAGACTGGCTTTTCTTCTGCGGCTGCAGTGAGACATTGAGTAGGTAGGAAAGCAAGAGGTATAGTGAGACCAGACAGCATGGCTTGTGTCAAGTGCTGAGAGGTTAAGGAAGTTAAGGATGGAAGCACAGACTTAGCAGTGAGGGTGCCTTTGACTTAAGGAGAGTCAGAGGCAAAGTCGGGCAGAGGTTGGACTGCAGTTGGTTGGGTAGTGCATATTGCAATTTCAAGGAGCTGGGTGGGAAGGAATGGAAAGGATTCACTAGAGGCTGACATGAGGTCTGGAAGGCTTGTTTTGTTTTGATAAGATGTTTTTAAGAAAAGTGACTGTTTGTTTGATGGAAAGGAGAGAACTGGTTAGCAAGGGGCCCTGAGGGGCCATGGTGGATTGAGTCTGAGAGCTCGATGGCCAATATCCTGCTTTAAATATTCCTTTTAAACAAAGTAATTTCCTTATGTCATCCTCAAATCATGAATAAGATTTTTGTTCAGCATTTCAGCTTGGTGTCAACTAGTCTTTGGGGGAATTAAGCAAGGGATTGTACCAGGCTTTAGGGAAACAAGTGCAAAGGGCCTCCAGTACCTGAGGAAAAAGTAATGAGAGAGAAGCAGATGATAGCAGCAGTCTGGAAAGAGATAAAAGTGACAACCAAGTTAGAACATAGACATCTGCCTAAGGGAATCCTAAAAATATTTGAATGGTAATTTGATTGGACCTTGCTGCAATCTTGGAGGCCAGAGTCAGCTCTGGAATGTTAGCCTTACGGCCATGAGGGAGATCACATTTTAGATAGAAGCCATAAGTGCAAACACATTTTAACAGGGTTGAGAGGATGGAGGAGGTCATCTTCCCGAGACACCACTTCCATCACATCACCCTTCCTTAGATCAAGTACTAGCAGTGGTTCTAGGCTTTCTCACATGAAAACTGTTTGGTTGTACATTCTGATCTCGACTATTCTTTCTAAATCTACCTTTATGGAATTTCCTCCATCATATATTCCTAACTCTTTGGTCTGGGAGTCATATTCCCCACCAATATGACCAAAAAGGTAGATGTGGAAGCCATATTTTCTGGGGCTACAGTGTATGATCCCTGTCCTCTAGACTCACTGTTCTGCTGTCCTCCAAACACTCCTGCTTCTCTCTTTTTCCCCCTCATGCTATTTCTTGTAGTCAGGATGCTATAGTAGGCTGAAGAATATCCCCCCTCTGCAAAAAAAAAAAAAAAAAAGATGTCTGTGTCCTAAACCCTGAAATCTATAAATGTTCCCTTATATGGCAAAGACTTTACAGATGTGATTAAATTAAGGATCTTGAGATGAGATTTCCCTGGATTATCTGGACAAGCCCCAAATGTCATCACAAGAGAAAGGAGGCAGAGGGAGATTTAACACACACAGAGGAGAAGGCAGTATGAAGACAGAGCAAAGAGAGGTTTGAAGATGCTGGTCTTGAAGACTGGAGTGATGGGGCCGCAAACCAAGGAATTCTAGCAGCCACTCTAAACTGGAAGAGGCAAGATTCTCCCGTGGAGCCTCCAGATGGAGCTCGTCCTGTTGACTCCTTGATTTTGGACTGCTGGCCTCCAGAACTGTGAGAGAATAACAGTCCATTGGGTCAAGTCATGCAGTTTGTGGTAACTTGTTACCACAGTCATGAAACAAATACAGATGCCCTCATCCTACTTCTGATGCTCAAAATCTGTCCTTCCCTTAAGGCTCAACTCCACACTCCTTCTGCCTGTGAGTGCCCGTATTTCTTCAGTTGAAAGCAATTTTCCTCTACTTGCTGTGTATGAGGTTCACCTGGCACCTTATAGACCCTGGATCTAATTTTATGCATTATTAAGCAAGGCATGCTGCTAGGAATCCTGGGAGATAGAGCAGGTGTTCAACAAGTGGTGAATGAGAAAAGCTTTGAAAGATTCTACTAGTTCAATTGATTCATAACGTACTTGTGAAGCTTCAGGTCCACAACTCTAAACTTGTAAGTTGCTTCCTGATGGCAGTGTTGTGGTCAGGTTCATCTGGCACTGCTCATGGGGGACCAGGAGTGAGCACACACTGTGTTCACTCTGCCTTCCCTGAGTCCTTCCTGTGGGGTTTACCAAGCCACCCACATTCAGGATTGGCTCTGCTTCTGCTCCCGAGTTCATTATAACCAACGACTCATTAACAGCCTCAGCTACTATCACAGGGATCCACATCAAAGCTGACCTTCCCAGAGCCTGTAGCATAGCCAACAACCAGGAGTCTGCCTGTCCTCCTGAGTCTCCAACCAGATTCAAATTAGAGCTGGAATTGGCCAGCTCTTTGAGTTGGCCCAATTTGTAAAGCTGAACATTGGCCAGGATTTTCTCCTCCCTTTGCTTTCTTCCCTGCCAAGTTCCACAGGCCCTCTTAAGGCCTGGATCCTGTTCTGAATCTCAGCCGGTGTCTGGGTCCAGGGGACCCATGGAGAACCCACCCTGTTTGTTCTGTAGGCACGGGTCCTAGTTCCTATACCTTCACCTGCTAGCTAGACTCATACCAGGCTGTCTAAATTCTGGTTTAAAACAGCACACGGGATCCTCACCTACCATGGAAAGATGGTCTGTAACCATCACTCAAGCCGCTATGCTTTTTGACTTAGTAGTGGAGCCTGCAGTGCAGCCGTGAGAGCAACCAGGTAGCTTCCTATTTAATCTGCCTCACCCTCCTTTTCCTGACATGGATTTTCTGAGCACCAGTGGACCTCACTCCTGAACTTGGTGCCAAGTCTCTGTAATTGGGCCCAACACATCTCCAACAGATCCACTGCTTCATGGTGCTTAAGAATATAAACTAAGCATGTATTCTTTGGCACATTGCTTCACCTGAGTATGTTTCAATTTCCTCATCTCTAAAATGGGCAAAATTAACAGAACCTACCTGCCAGGGACGTTTGGAAAATTGGATCTGATTCCGGCCATAAAGCATTTTCACTATAAGGCATTGTGCAACGTGATCAATAAATAGAAGTGTTTCTGGTGGTCTCTCCAAATCATAAGCAGACTGGACACTTGAAGTTATTTGCTGTCTATCGAAAACTTTAATCCTTTTTCTCAGCTACTCTTTGGAATCCTCATGAAAAAGCATATAAATCTAATTTTCTAGGGCAATACAGGTTACTGAAAGCCAGATGGTATTTAAATGGAATACATTATAAAATCTTGGAAACAGAAGAATGCTTTTGACTGTCCCTCAGTGTTTGGTGCAAGGTTTCTCCTTCCAAAATAGGACCAATCCAAGCAGCTATCTTGGCTTCTGTTAACACTAGGAGTGGTTTCATATTTTCATGTGATAACTGCCCTCTGGTGGGAGAGATTAGAATTATACTCATAAGAGACTAATAATAACTGAAATTCTAAATGAGCAACTCTTAGTCCTCTTGCCTTTTGACTCTATTCCAAATAAAGGTCCTCATACACTAAGCCCATTTGTTTGTCCTAAACCTTGCAGCTTTTAGATCTTTTGTATTGGGGTAGGGGGCGGGATAAGGATTGGGAAACTTTTGAAGAATAAATTTTAAACACTTGCTTTCTGACTGAAAACTACCAAGTGTAAACTATGCTAGTTCTATATAAAAGTACCTAAAGAGGCATCATAACGGTGTGATTAAAGGAACGGTTTTCTTTTAGATGAATTTATTTATTTGTTTGTTTGTTTGTTTATTTATCGCCGCAGTGGGTCTTCGTTACTGTGCACGGGCTTTCTCTAGTTGCAGCGAGCGGGGGCTACTCTTCGTTTTGGTGCGCAGGCTTCTCATTGCGGTGGCTTCTCTTGTTGCAGAGCATGGGCTGCAGGTGTGCAGGCTTCAGAAGTTGTGGCACGTGGGCTCAGTAGTTGCAGCTCATGGCCTCTAGAGCGCAGGCTCAGTAGTTGTGGTGCACGGGCTTAGATGCTCCACAGCATGTGGTATCTTCCTGGACCAGGGATCGAATCCGCGTCCCCTGCATTGGCAGGCAGATTCTTAACCACTGTGCCACCAGGGAAGTCCTGAAGGAACAGTTTTTAGGGACATAAAGACCTAAATTTGAATCCTCACTCTGCCCTTTACTATCTGCCTGATATAGGGCAAGTCACAACCTCTCTGAGGCTTAATTTCTCCTTTGCCAGGAAAATGGGGAAAATACATACGTCTCTTAGGGTTGTTGTGAGGATTAGAAAAGAGATATAAGACACTTAGACTAGAACCTGTCACATAGAAAGTGTTCAGTAAATATTAGATATTATTATTTGTAATACTCAATAGGATTACAGTTCTTTGGAGAAAAAACTGACCCATTTCAACTCAGTAGTGGCTCTTTTAAAAGAATAGCATGTGGCATTGCCCATGTTTCTTTAAACATTAATCAAGGCCTTGGCAAATGTGAGATGTTACTGGGTAACTATACAAGCCACTAATTCTGTGCAGGTAAGGTTCAGACCAAGCCAGACCCTGGGAGGAATGTACTAAAGCTTCCCTGTCATGCCAGAGTGTCTTTATCAGCTATGATCAAATGATTTTTTTTCTTTTTCCACAATTTGCTTTTAAGCCCTTTGGTGGTATTGACATTACTTTTTAGTTGCTGAACTACTAAGCTTGAGAACCCCAAGTCTGCTTTTTTAACCTGAGGGAAATTCCAAGGAAATATACTTTGCTCACAACTGGTTCTTAGCAGGGGGTGGGGGTTGGGTGAGGGTGTATGAGTTCTTTCTTCCACAACATAGTTTAACTGAGAGGTCAGATAAGGATGTCAGGTTAGAGAAAATGCAGGATTAGAGACAGTGGGGCAGAGGGTAGAGTGAAAGACCAGCAGTCAGGGGCAGAGATAGAAGCCGGGAGTCCTAACCAGCTCTGTAACCCCAGGTAGGTCACCATCACATCCATGAACCTCAGTTCTCAGCTGGAAAAGTGAAAAAAAAGGACTGAACTAAATTTATAAGGTCCCTTTCGAGTTAAAAAGAAAAAAGATGGAGAAGAAAAGAAGACACACTTAGGTATGATGCTGATTCCATACAGCCTGCCGAAGCGTGCTCCAAAACATTATCATCTTCTTTTTTGTGTGCATCCACTTCCCAGCCCTGGCAGCTCCCTTTCTGTCCATTTCACACTCATGACCTGGCAGCTACCATGTGGCCCCATTCCCAGGCCAGGTGAGTGGACCCAGGGTGGACACCTGACAAGAGCTGAGCCAATCGAATTTTTTAGGGGACAGGGAATTGGGATTCTGAGACATCAGGCCCTGTTGGCCCTTTGGCTGAGGTGTGCACGGCGTTGAAATGGCATTTCCTGCCATGACAGGGCCAAAGCAGAGAGGGCCAGTCCTCGTGTTCACCTCACTCTCCTTTCCCTGTGGGGAATTGCACTGAAGGGTGCTCACGCAGCCTCAGTGAGAATATTTGTCTTGGAATTAGGAATTCCCTAGAAACCAAAAAATTGCTTAGAACCAATTCCCAAGCCACTTTCTGGCCTTGTACTTTGGCAAACAACATTTGTATCATTTGGATAACATTCTCTTTATTTCTAGAGCTAGTGTGAGTAGGTTTCTGTTAGCCTTTAGAAAGCAGATTCCTATTTTTATTTTATTTTTTTATTTTTTTGCGGTACGCGGGCCTCTCACTTTTGTGGCCTCTCCCGTTGTGGAGCACAGGCTCCAGACGCGCAGGCTCAGCGGCCATGGCTCACGGGCCCAGCCGCTCCGCAGCATGTGGGATCCTCCCGGACCGGGGCATGAATCTGTGTCCCCTGCCTCGGCAGGCGGACTCTCAACCACTGCGCCACCAGGGAAGCCCAGCAGATACCTATTGGCAAAGGAGCTTCGAGGAATTTATTCTGGGGCTCAAGATCCCAATGAATCCATGACTTGAAGGACTAACTCCAAGAAGGGGCATTTCAGACACAATCCAAGCTACTAGAGACATATTTGGGGACAGAAGGATCTTCTTGTTCCTCAAATCCATAAGCAGCTTCCTGTGCTATTTTCCTGGCCTTGATGGGAATTCTAGAGGAACATACTTGACTAGACTTTCTGTTTTGCTTGCAAAACAAACAACAACTAAGATCTAAGGTGAAAGATCTTGCAGGTGAAAAAAAAAAACTGAGGTTGGTATTTTTATAGCCTAGACTCAGAAAGTCCTCTTTGGAGGCCCTTTTGGAGGAAGAATGAAGGCTTACCCAACTGGTGCAATCTGCTCACATGCACATGTGGCCCACCCATTCAAACCTCAGGAGAGGCCCTGTTGCATGACCGTCAAGAGCATAAGCTACAGAGCCAGTTGCCTGAGTTCAAATCCTGAGTCCACCTCTGACCTGGACACGTAACTTAGTATCCACCTCACTGAGTTCTTTGAACACCAATTGAGTTCATATATAGAGCATCTAGTACCAGACACTGTTCTAAGTAGTTTTACATAAAGTAAAAGGTGGTCTGTGTGCATATAAAGTGCTCAGTTTGTTGGTCACGGGAGGAACTAGAGAGACAGCTAAGAAACTGGGCGCGTGGATTGTCTACATGTGCGGAAGCCATGCTTAGTGTTTTGATAGTAAGACCCAGTGGGAATTAATTAAAATTCATATTAGAAACCCACCACCCACAGCAATTGGTCAGTAATAGTCAAAAGGCAGAAAAAAACCCCAGTGGTTTCTTTACCTCTATATATGTCAGCGGGAATCCTCACAGCGGACACCATTCTGAAGATGTCTTTTTCTAAGCCCCAGAGCAAGATACACTGTCTCATGGCCAGCTCATGGGCTTCATAGCCTGAAGGAAACAAAGTCAATAGGCTCGTCTCCTTGAGTGAAATGTTATGTCAGGACACCAGCACAGGGCAAATACTCAATGGTTCATTTCTTTCTTTCCTTCTACAAAACATTAACTTTACTGTGTCCCCACATCTCATTGCAACAATCTAGCCATCTCTTAAGCAACTCCTTGTGATACATCATGGTAGTTACAGGATGTGCTTTTATGGAATGTATTACTTTCATTTCTCACAACACTATACGATACTTTTCCCAACCCCTGAAAAGTGTAGACTTTGATACTCTACTGCCTTCAAGACTG
The DNA here is from genome assembly GCF_003031525.2 of Neophocaena asiaeorientalis asiaeorientalis. NCBI lineage: Eukaryota > Metazoa > Chordata > Mammalia > Artiodactyla > Phocoenidae > Neophocaena > Neophocaena asiaeorientalis. The sequence goes on along the minus strand of NW_020172731.1, from coordinate 7,508,894 downwards.
TAACCTCCAAGGAACCTATCTTTACAACTTCACTGCCTGCATCTCCTCCTTCCTACCCTTCCCACAAACACACACACACACACACACACACACACACACACACACACCGCTTGACATTTACCCACTGAAACTTTTTCCCAGATTTCCAAAACACTGTCCCGGGTCATTGCCTTACGTGTGTCAGTCAAGTTCCCAGCAGGAAATGTGGCATCTGCAAGCTGAGTCATTTAAGGAGAGTTCAAAAAACAGACTGCTACAGAGGTGGGCAGAATTGAGGAAAAGTATAGAGTAATGCAATGCCCCCAGGGCTACCGGAGCAGAAAGTTATTACAACCTTTAGGAATAGTCTTAGTTTTGATTTGCAATGACAAGGAAACATTTGATTTCTTGATGGCTGTGGCAGCCACAGAAGTGTACCATTCAATTTCCCCTCCAAGACAGAGCCGGGAGATGCAAGTGTGGAGTTAGCTGATGACTTCCAGAAGTGAGAACTGTGAGAGCCTTCAGCTTTTGAGCTGAGGCCACACTTGTTCTAGGCAACCCCCCCACCCCGCCATGACTAAGCATCATGGGGGCTCTAGAGCCTGGATGTTTCTGTTAACACAGATCTCTCACAGATCGTCTTCGCTCTGGAGCCCCCATCATGTCTGCATCCTGGTCTGAGGCTCTCCCTGCCTGATCCTGTTTCCTCCCCACTTTCCTGTGGCAGGGGTCAGATCTACATCATGCTGTGTCTGCTTCCCAGAGGACACAATTAACTCCGTGGCCATACTTGGCCATCCATGGGGGTTGAAGAGAAGAGGAAAACAGTCTATGTAGAGATTGGGGTGGGGGTATTGTTGGTTTCCCTCTACCTGTTTCCACTCCCTTCCGGAGATCTGACTTCTTTTCATCCATGACTTCCATGGGAACCTATTAATAAATTTCTTATCTTTTCTTGAGTTAACCTAGGCTTTTACTCTTTTGCCACAAGGACAAGTAATTCATAGATTTTTTACATCATCTTCAAAGAGAGGGGAGAGTCAGGGCCACAAAACCACCATCCTAATTATACCCCTTACATAGCTCTACCAATACTCTCCCCCAGCCCACCCGCCATCCACAACGTTAAGTCTGAAAGGGATGGAAAATCACCAAGAAAATTCCCCAAGACAACGTGGAAAAAGGGAGCCAGGGCAGGAGATCATTGACACTAATTGAGAAAATCCTCTTATTCTATGGAGGAAATGGGCATTTCTGCTAAGTTAACCAAAAAAGAAAAAAATGTAAAGGTATAACTTTGAAGCAATTAAAAATAAACTGGTTTGTGTTTTTGTTTGTTTGTTTATTTAATGTGCTTCACTGGCTCTGTAAGCAGCAGAGGGAATAAACTACAGAATATATTTCCATGTTTGGTGACCTCTAATGTTCAAATATATTTTAGCAACATATATTAATTGAATACCTACTGTGTGTCAGGTCTGGAAAAAGCACTGGCTATACAAAGATAAAAGACTCATTTCTTAAAATCTCAGATAAGTGCAGGAGACAAATAATGAAAAAGAAGGCTAGAGATAAACACTCAGAATAAAATTTCCTTGAGTTGGGTTGTACCATTTTTTAGTAAAGAAAGGCAGTAGCCAGGGACAAGAGAAGTTTTCCAGTTACTGAAGCATTGGAGCAATAAGAAAATATAACATTTTTCAAAGAAGAATGGGAATTCTTTGAAAATTAGGCACATTTTGAAATGACGGAGAAGAATCATATACTAAATGTAATTACCGAGATCTATCAAGAGAAGAATGAAAAAGATCGGGCATCAATGTCAGCAGGAAATTATCCTGAGCCGCGTCTCCTAAGAGCACCAGCTCCAAGCCTGGCCTAAATTCCTCCTGAGAAGTGTACGTGAACTGCACCACTGGTCAGGTTACCTTGGAACCTGAGTCCTCTACGGACCTCTCCATATCAATTCCTTCCAGCCTTACTACGGGAGACACAATCTAGCCACCGTGATCTACCTCCTCTGTTTGAATTCCATCTCAATTTCTTTTGATTAGTGTGGTAGTCAGCCACCAAAATGGCTCTCAAGGATCCTCGACTGCTGGTAATGTGTCACATTCAATCCAGCTGCCTTGTGTAACGTTGCAGAAATGACAGTGTGTGATTTCCGAGGCTAGATTACAAGCGGTGATGAGGCTTTCACCTTACTCTCTCTTCAGTTGCTCCCTGTGAGGGAATCCTGCCACTGTCCTACATTGGGAGGAACTGAGGCCTCCTTTCAACAACCATCACCATGTGGATGAACCGTTTTAGAAGAGAATCCGCCAGCCCCAGTGAAGTCTCCAGATGACTGCAGCCCTGATCGCACCTTACCTGCAACCTCATGAGAGAACCTGAGACAGAACCACCCAGCTAAGCCACTATGGAACTTCTGACCCACAGACACTGGATAATAAGTGTTTTAAACCACTAAGTGTTGAAATAATTTGCTGCAATTAATAATTACAGGAGTCTGGGTGTTTTAGTTTTGTATCATCATTACTTTTGCTTTCCTTCTATCTATCCACCAAATATGCTGTAATAAAAATATTTTTAGAAATCATTCTTCATACAATACTGGAAAGATCTATTCATTTCCTTTTTTAAAAATTTTTTATTGAAGTATAGGTGATTTACAATCTATTCGTTTCTGAGATCACACAAAGTATCTTTCTATTCATGTTTGCCTCAGGAAGATTAAAGAGTCACAGTAGGTAAGCAGCAACTCCACAGAGGGACTCTCAAGTGATCAAAGAAGAATGACAGCCGGAGCCCACCCCAGTCACCTAGAGGAGTGGAAATTAACAAGGCACCTCAGTCAAGGCCAATCTGCAGACAAAACAAAATCTTTCCTGTTTAGCAAAGTCATGTTTCCAGGTTACACTGCCCAGAAGGAACTGGCCTCAAAAATCAGGTTTGGTTTAAGAATTGGCAAATTAAATGAAGGATGCAAAAGCAGGAGATTCATCATATGGGGCAGTCATTATGGAGGCAAGGCCAGACTCTTCCAGCCAAGAGGAAGGTGGCTGTGTTCTACCCAAATTCTGCTTTCACCTCTGCTTGGCCCTACAATATTAGCCCAACCTGGCAGAGATGTCTGTCCCTACTGGACACCCAGCCTAAACTTCTCTAGGCAAGATTCCTCAATTCCAGCCTCATCCTCTGATCCTTATGATACCCTGAATCAGGGATCTCCAATCAGGAAAATCTGTGCTTGTTTCTGAGGCCTAGAGGCCCAGCTTATCTTTTAGCTACTTTTATCAGTAATCTGGCAAATCAGGGTCCTGCCCTGAGCTCCTTTAATGACTCAATCCTGGCTTCTCTGAGCTCTAACTAGGGCTTTGCAGCCCACAGCACAGGAGAAAGTCAGAAATTCTAAGAGCCCATGTTGAGCCCATGCACCTCAAGGCCAGAGCTCTGGGTCATCCCAGACCTTGTAGAAGAGGATCTCTCTCTTTTCTCACTGTTCTTCATTTTGTCTGATTCTTTGTTCAAATACTTAGGTCAGAGAAACCTCCTGTTCCCTTTGTGGGGTGGGGGTAAAACACTGAAATAATAGAGTTTTTTGCAAAGAATCTGACCTACCAGGTTACATATTGTAGTTACACTTATGTGTATAAACAGATCTACATACATGTACACACATATATATCCGAGTGTGTATATATGTATGGGTGTGTGTAAATGCACAGAGGAAGTAAGTTTAAAGAAGAAAATTGGTGTCATTCCTGATACTCTGGGTCTTGGTTTATCTCATCTGTAAAATGGGCATAAAACAGGCCATATCACAGAGGGTTGTTTCGAGAATTCATTGAGATGTCTAGTAACAAAGGGCCTGGCGTATATTGGTTGCAGAGTAAATAAAATCATGTTAGTATTGTTAAAATAAATCTGGCCACCTCTCCTTTCACATCTTGTGTCATGGGAAGGGTTTTTTTGTTGTTGTCCTGAGAGTGCTGAACAAACAAAGCCTGCACAGCCAGCCCCTGACTACCTTCCCAGAATCATCTACTTAAAACGTAAGAGGTTTGTATAATTTGTCTGAGTAACAATAATACCTAATGCTCTGTGGCCCTCAAAATGTCTCTGGCACTGTTCTTAGGATATTATATCAGCTCATTTAATCATCACTCGAATCCTATAAAGACATTTTATTATTACCTAATTTGAGGAAATGAAACAAGGGCACAGAGAGGTTAAGTAATTTGCCCAACACACAGCTGAAAAGGGACAGAGTAGAATTTGGATCCTTACAGACAGGCTTGTCTGTGCTAGAAATAGTATATGATAGGAAACACTCTGCTCTGGAGAGACAGTAGCTCACATGTCCAAAAAGGAGCGTACAATTATGTTCACCACAGTACCGATAAGGGAAATCTTAGAAATCATCTAAGTGCCTATCAGTAGGGAACTGATGATATCTGTCATGGTACATTCATACTGTGGAATAGCATGCTGAATTTTTTGGTTTACTTTGGTTTGGTTTGGTTTTTAATGTGAACGTTGTGGAACAGTGTTCCAGAAATACTGGGTGAAAATTTAAGTTGCAGAATATGTGCAATATGACACCATTTATTTAAGATGTGAAAAAGCTCCACATTTTCAATAGATATTTAACTGTGTAATTATAGATACATAAGATGCAAAGGTATTTTAAAGATCTGAAAATAGAGGCCAAGTTACAGCAAATTTGGTGTTTCTGCATGTTTATATTTTTTTTAACAATGGGAATCCCTTAGTCTCTTACCTGTGTATTTATTTATTTATTTATTATTGAAGTATAGTTGATGTACAATATTATATAAGTTACAGGTGTACAACATAGTGGTTCACAATTTTTAAAGGTTATACTCCATTTATCATTATTATAAAATATTGGCTATATTCCCCGTGTTGTACAATATATCCCTGTAACTTATTTTATACATAACAGATCATACCTCTTAATCCCCTACCCCTATCTTGCCCCTCCCCCTTCCCTCTCCCCACCGGTAACCACTAGCTTGTTCTCTATATCTGTGAGTCTGCTTCCTTTTTATTATATTTACTAGTTTGTTGTATTTTTTACATTCCACATATAAGTTATTCGTGTACTTAAATGATATATGTATATACTTTTATTTAATAATATGAAATAGGCATTTCTCTTCACTTCTTTTTACATCTTTCAGTTTGTCCATCTTGGAAAAATGGGTTCCCCTGTGCTGTGCTTCCATCTATCATCCCTGGAACATTGGCTATCTGTTTCTGCAGTAATCAGCTTTGGAAAATGGGTCCCTGTTCCCACGTCTTCCTGATCCCCCATATTTCAGTCCATATATTTGTGGACTTAACTCTAACATCCTAATTTGTCTTTCTCCCTGGGCTACAGACAAGAAACCCTCTAGGAAAATATGTAGGCTTGAGGGAGAGATGAGTAGCTCTGATATCAAACCACTTGAAAACCTGACTTAAAAATTTAACATATATGTTGGTGGACACATACTAAGAATGAAATAAATGTAAATTATGATTATTTGGAACTAATTAAAGATACTTATGTAATAATAAAATCAACAAAATGGTAATTTCCATACTGTTTCTCCTTAGCAACTTCATGTCATTAAAGGGCATGAAACTCTCAAAACAGCCTAAAGACTTAAATATAAGACATGACACCACAAAACTCCTGGAAGAGAACATAGGCAAAATATTCTCTGACATAAATCGTACCAATGTTTTCTTAGGTCAGTCTCCCAAGGCAATAGAAATAAAAGCAAAAATAAACAAATGGGACCTAATCAAACTTATAAGCTTTTGCACAGCAAAGAAAACCATAAAAAAAAAAAAGAGAAAACCTACAGACTGGGAGAAAATATTTACAAATGATACGACCAACAAGGGATTAATTTCCAAAATATACAAACAGCTCATACAACTCAATAACAAAAAAGTAAACAACCCAATCAAAAAGTGGGCAGAAGACCTAAATAGACATTTCTCCGAAGAAGACATTCAGATGGCCAATAGGCACATGAAAAGATGCTCAACACTGCCAATTGTTAGAGAAACGCAAGTCAAAACTACAATGAGCTACCACCTCACACTAGTCAGAATGGCCATCATTCAAAAGTCTACAAATAACAGATGCCAGAGAGGGTGTGGAGAAAAGGGAACCTTTTGCTCTGTTGGTGGGAATGTAAATTGATACAGCCACTATGGAGAACAGTATGGAGGTTCCTTTAAAAACTGAAAATAGTGTTGCCTTATGATCCAGCAGTTCCACTCCTGAGCATATATCTGGAGAAAACTATAATTCAAAAAGATACATGCACCCCTATGTTCACAGCAGCACTATTTACAATAGCCAAGACATGGACAGATGAATAAAGATGCCATATATATATATATATATATATATATATATACATATCTCAAATGGAATATTACTCAGCCATTAAAAAGAATGAAATAGGGACTTCCCTGGTGGCACAGTGATTAAGAATCCGCCTGCCAATGCAGGGGACACGGGTTCGAGCCTGGTCTGGGAAGATCCCACATGCCACGGAGCAACCAAGCCCATGCGCCACAACTACTGAGCCTGTGCTCTAGAGCCCGCGAGCCACAACTGTTGAAGCCCACACGCCTAGAGCCTGTGCTTTGCAACAAGAGAAGCCACCACAATGAGAAGCCTGCACACTGCAGCAAGGAGTAGCCCCCGCTCACCACAACTAGAGAAAGCCTCACGCAGCAACAAAGACCCAACGCAGCCAAAAAAAAAAATTAATTAATTAATTTTAAAAAAGAATGAAATAATACCATTTGCAGAAATATGGATGGACCTGGAGATTATCATACTAACTGAAGTAAGTCAGAGACAGACAAATATCATATGATATCACTTATATGTGGAATCTAAAATATGACACAAATGAACTTATTTATGAAACAGAAACAGTCTCACAGACATAGAAAACAAGCTCATGGTTACCAAAGGGAAAGAGAGTGGGGGAGGGATAAATTAGGAGTTTGGGATTAGCAGCAGATACAAAAAAAAAAAAAAAGGCATGAAACCCAATGGCTTTCCTATCTAATTCTATGAATTGTTGATGTCTGCTCCCACTTGGTTGGAGAGTGGGAACATAAGAACATCAGGGAATATTTTTACTGGGCTTTACTTTCTTGATTTAAACACACATGAATGTCCCAAACCCATGAGTGGCTGCTTGCAGGCTGTCTGTCCCTTCCATCCACTCTGGAGTCTTTTGAGATGCTATTCAGGTTGTCCTCTGCTAACTCTGTCCCTTGATATGACCCCTGGGGGGTTTCCTGACCCCATGTCTCTTCACTATCACCTCCCTATTTCCTATGTAGGAGAACCTTGTATGTTTTGATTGTCCTTCTTTTCCTCTTTGGTTAAACTGCTTAGGCTAAAGTTGTATCAGTATGGAGATCTTTCTTTTAGTCCCTTTTCATTTCTACTTCTGGCTTTTCAACTCACATTCTTCCATTTATTTTGTTTCATTTATTATAATGTCAACAAAAAATTAATCCGCAGACAATCTAAAAAGAGAAGGAAATTTTTATTTGATCCAACCTGAGGATTATAACCTGGGAGACAGTCTTTCAGAAAGCTCTGAGGACTATTCCAAAGAGGTAAGGGGAGAGGCCAGTATATATGTGATTTTGACAAAAGGGTACGTGCAATCAGGCACACATCTTGGTAGAAGGTTACTGCATTCACAAGGAACAGATATCTTAGTTAATGGCTTTAGTGCTTTTCTAAGTATGGGAAGATGCAAGAAACTGGATTCCTAACTCTTTTTCCTGAAAACACCTAACTATCTGAGGGCCAGTTCTGCTGTTTTCCTAGAGCACAAAGTGTATCATCCTGATCTTCACCCTTAATCCCTTTCTGGGTTACTGTAGGTCAGCAACTGCATTGGCCAATGACTTGATTCTTATGGAACTGGATGGTGGACAACATTCTTTATTTTACAATCCTTCCCCTGTCAGCCTTAATTTTGACCAAGGTTTGGGAGACATTTTGTTACGGGTTTGTGCCATCGTGCTAAGAATGTTCATTCCCAGGTCAGGCAAGGATTTTATCAGTAGGCCACTCAATGTGCTATCATTGGACTAGGGCCTGTTAACAGTAGCCAAAAGCCTGTGGACTGCCTGTCTTACTAGTCTGTTGTGGTCCAGGAAATTGTTCCCTCTTGTTGCTTCTTCCCATACCTAGAGTTACACTATTACAGTCGTTGATCTTACAGAACTATATATTTGGTCAATCATTTCAAGTTGCCTAGTCATCATTATTTTTATCAGAGACTCAGTCACACATTTGGTAATGCAAGAAACAATAATCTCGTAAAATAGGCAGAATAGGGGCTTCCCTGGTGGTGCAGTGGTTGAGAGTCCGCCTGCTGATGCAGGGGACACAGGTTCCTGCCCCGGTCTGGGAAGATCCCACATGCCGCGGAGCGGCTGGGCTCGTGAGCCATGGCCGCTGAGCCTGCGCGCCCGGAGCCTGTGCTCCACAACGGGAGAGGCCACAACAGTGAGAGGCCCGCGAACCGCAAGAAAACAAAAACAAAAAAAGGCAGAATACAAGCAATATAGCTAGTAACATTAATAAAGTCATAAGTAAGTATTTAAGCTAAGAACTTCCATTAGATGTGGTCCAGTATCTCCCTAGATAGTCTGACAAGTCTTTTCTGCACCAATTGCTGTCTTTAAGGGAAATGATACATTATCATTGTATAAAGTTCACCAAAGATGTGTGCATGTACAAGGCAAGTGGTGGATCATTGTGATCCCTTACAGGATTGAGAAAGGAATGTTTTCTTCTAAGGAGTTACATGGCTGGTGCCGGAAGAAGAAAATGCGATCTTTATGGTTAGATAGGTGTTTCTGCCATGGGAGGCCTGGTTAATGCAGATACACAATGCACACTAGAGGGGAGGAAGGAGGTCCAGATGGGCAAAGAAACATTTTATGTTTAAATTTTTCTTGTCTTGCCTTAAAATATGAATTTTTTCATCACTAACAAGTCGATTATTTTCTTCTTTCTTATTATGGCTATGTTTATTTGTAGCATAGAAGGATTAGAAGTGCCCGAGCCATCAACACGTAATGGGATGAATTGTTTTGAAAATGTCTAGAATTTTTCTTTACATTCTTAAATATTTCTAAGACTCTGAACTCCTTCCAATTAAACCTGCTCTAGTTCAACAGTGGGATCTTTGGCCAATTAGTTGACAGACTTTCCATTAGTTTGAATTTGTTTTATTTAGGTAATAGTATTAACAATTTTGTTGTGAAATAATAATTTCATACACACATATATATGTGTATATGTGTACACTCATCTCTGCTCCTGTTTCCTGACACAGATCTCCTAAAATCCTTGTAAATTTCTAAGTGATAAGAGCCCTAGACGATCCTTTGTTCTGTTGAGGTGACTCTGGACAGCCTTCTGGATGGCTCCTGGATGGGGCTGGTCACCAGAAACTCCGAGCCATAATTAGAAGCTTGGAATTTTCAGCTCCCCCTCACACATATACTTTTTCAGAGAGGGGTGAGGGGCTGGAAATGGAATTAATAATTGATCATGCCCACATGAGGAAGGCTTCATAAAATTTCAATTGTATGGGGTTCAGCGGGCTTCTAGGTGGGGGAACACAGCCGTGTACCAGGAGGGTGACGCAACTCAGCTCCACAGGGACAGAAGCTCCGGTGTTCACGACCCTCCCAGACCTTGCCCTATGTAGTTCTTCATCAGGCTGTTTATCTGCTCATCCTTTATCACATCCTTTAATAAACTATAAACATAGTTAAATGTTTCCCTGAGTTCTGTGAGCCGCTCTGGCAATTAATCCAATCCAAGGGAGGAGGAAGTCATGGGCACTTTTGATTTGTAGCCAAGTCAGACAGAGTTGTGGGTAACCTGGGAACCTACTACTTGAAACTGACATCTGAAGTGGAGTTGGGGGACAGCCTCGTGGGACTGAGCCCTTAACCTATGGGGTCTGACACTATCTCTAGGCAGAGAGTATCAGAATTGAGTTAAATTATAAAACACCCAGCTTGTATCGCAGAATTGCTTGGTATGAGGAAAAACCCCACGCATTTGGTGACTAGAAGTGTCAGAAGTGAAGTACTCTGAGTGTAGTAATCATGTGAGAATAAAGGGAAAACTCGAGGGAAGACTGTTTTTGTAACTCATCAGTTTTACTGTATACTTTTACATATGTGAAGTATTTCAGCCACTTTGAGGTAAACAAGTTTTTGTACCCTGGACTTTGTTATATTAGAACTTGAAATATATTGTGAAATACACACATTGCTTCTAATTAATTGTATTAGATAATTGAGTAAATGAATAACATTATAGGAGGTGTTCGATTTATAAATAACCTAGGTACTAAATGCTTGGTTATATGTAATTTAACAAGGTTTAACTCTTCCTACCTTAAAAATTAATAGCATGTCAGTAAAATTGGCATTTAAGGTGTCAGGCTGCTATAACAGAATACCATAGACTGGATGGCTTAAACAATAAACATTTATTTTGCACAATTCTGGAGGCTGGGAAGTCTAAGATCAAGGTGCCAGCAGATTCAATGTCTGGTGAGGACCCAGTTTTCACTTTGCTCTCACATGGTAGAAGGGGCAAAGGAGCTCTCTGGGGTCTTTTATAAGGGCACTAATCCTATTCATGAAGGCTCCACCCTTACGACCTAATCACCTCACAAAGGCCCCACCTCCAAATACCATCACATTGGAGATAGGCTTCAACATTAATTTTGGGGACACAAACATTCTATCCATTGCATAAGGATCCTTGATTCATAAAGTACAGTAATTTCAGGTGTTTTAATCTACATAATGTCAGAGGTTTGGTTTTATAGAAGCAGATGCTGAGACAGAGTCTGGGGTACAAGATGTTGATTGGGGATCAAGACCTGTGAAAGGAAGATGAAACAGCATTGGGCAGAGGGAGAAGTCAAACAATGATGCAGACTTAACAAAGCCTGGACCAACCCACTCAGGAGCTCTGGAGCAAGTATTTACAGTTAGGATTGGACGAGAGGATGGGTCCTTTATACCCACCTTGCTCAGCCACTGGATGGGTTGCTCATGAAAGGGTAAGGAGGCTCTTTGCAGCTGAGGCAGAGTCTGGAGAAGCAGACAGCTGAAGACAGTCTGCTATCACATTCCTTGCATCTGGGCAGCAGGTCTTACCTTAAAAGGGGATCTGGGTGGTGGTGGTCTATAATTCGTGGCATTTTCGAAATTATGTTCTAGAGCACCAGGCTTCTGCAAGATATACTGACAGTATCCCAAATGTATCTATCCATGAAGTGACCATTCATATTCCCTTATCATGGAAATCAGACTACCTACATGAGCATACTAGTCTTTGAGAAGTAATCTTGCAGTAATCAAACCCGTTTGACATTATCTAACACATTGGTTACCACTCATTTAACCATAGAACACTTTTGGGGACACTAATGACTCTTGCAACACCAAAAGAAAAATGCTGTCCAGCACAATAGACTTAGTGAGTATCTAGGCTTTTATTTGGAAAGAAACCTCAATTTTTTCTGATAATGGGAATAATTCCATGGTTAAGAAGAAAGTCAAAGCTTTGTTTTATATATCCTCTAAACCTCTAAAGAGAAGTATGGCTTATATTTTCTCCCATCTGAATTTTTTTTAAGTTAAGTGGTAATGGACTTCCCTGGTGGCACAGTGGTTGAGAATCTGCCTGCCAATGTAGGGGACAGGGGTTCAATCCCTGGTCCAGGAAGATCCCACATGCTGCGGAGCAACTAAGCCCATGCAGCACAACTACTGAGCCTGTGCTTTAGAGCCCATGCACCACAACTACTGAGCCAGTGCTTTAGAGCCCATGCACCACAACTACTGAGCCTGTGCTTTAGAGCCCGTGAGTCACAAGTACTGAGCCCACATGCCACAACTACTGAGCCCCCATGCCACAACTACTGAGCCCACATGCCACAACTACTAAGCTCCCACGCCACAACTACTGAGCCCACACGCCGCAACTACTGAAGTCTGTACGCCTGGAGCCCATGCTCTGCAACAAGAGAAGCCACCACAATGAGAAGCCCGTGCACTGCAACGAAGAGTAGCCCCCACTTGCTGCAACTAGAGAATGCCCACGCGCAGCAACAAAGACCCAACGCGGCCAAAAAAAAAAAAAATTGATAGTAAATTAAAATGAGTTGGCTAACACCACTTTCTATAATTAATCATCATAATTATAGCTACTGACTAAAACTTGGGGCTCAGGAAGAAAGCCCCCATGAAAATAAACCAGACACCCAGCAGAGCTGCCCAAACCCCCACACAAATGAGTTGGTTCCACCTGGGATCATCATAATCATACATGATATTCACTGCTGTTAGCTAAAGGATTAAAGGGAAGAAGTTAATCACCATTTATTCAGCTTGCTGGAAGTTGGTTTCTTTTTGCCTCTGATCTGCAGTTGGAGAGTGCTAAAAGCAGAAAGAACAGGAGTTAACAGAAAGAGAGACAGATTTTATGACTTTCATTTAGTGAAATTGCTAAGGACATGATATTTTTCTGATTGCAACCGGAATATTCCAGGCCTCCTATATTCAAGTCTCATCCTTATGCTGCCAAGCTTACCCTTCTTCTCACTTGGCTGGCTCACTGGCCCCAACCTACCCCTACAGGACATGAGTCTTGAGCAAACCTAATACCCCTTGGGCTCTCCCACAACACCTCGGAGAAGTGAGTGGTGGTGGGCAGGTTCCCTTTTGCCCTTCCTAGCTCTGTTGGCTGCTTCCGGCTTCTTCAGCGAGGCCTCCCCGCCTGCCAGAGCCCTCCTGAGTTCCCAGAGCTGCAAATCCCTCCACGTGCTAAAGGGACATGTGGCTTCTGGCTCTTCTTTCTCCCTAGACACTGTACAAGGCACTGCACAGAAACAGAGAAAACATCTCTCCAGCTCTGTCACACTTGGCCCTCTAAAGTTAGAGATGCAATGCTTCATACCCCAAGTCTCAGATCCCTAATATCAACAGCTACTTCAACTGCCATTGACTACCTGGAAACACAGGAATCAGAGCTAGTCCCTGATGTCAGGCTGGGAAACAGGGAAATGAAGAAGGTAGTAATCTTGCCCTATTACTCCCTCAGAGAAACTTCTTCTTTCCCTTTCTTTTTCCATGCAAATCACTCATGTAATTTGAGGCTGTGGGACCAGCAGTAGCTCAAGCAGAAGCATAGTGGAAAAGCTGTACCCCTAACCAAGTGGTTCAAAAAGAGTTTTTTCTACCATATGATCCAGCAATCCCTCTTCTGGGTGTACACCAAAAGGAAATGAAATCCGTACCTCATCTGAGCTCCCACGTTCATTGCAGCATTATTCACAATAGCCAAGAAATGGTCGACAATGAATGGATAAAGAAATTGTAGTATGTTACGTGTACAACGGAATATTATTCAGCCTCAGAAAAGAAGGAGATCTCGGCATTTGCAACAACATAGATGAACCTGGAGGGCATTACGCTACATGAAATAAACCAGACACAGAAAGAAAAAAAAGTGCCTGACCTCACTTATAAGTAGATTTCAGGTCCTCTCACCATACACACACACATACACACACACACACACACACACACACACACACACACACACAATGGTTAACTATGTGAGATAAGTCAATTAGCTTGACTATAGTAATCATTTCACTCTGTATAATAAACCATCATGTTGTACACCTTAAATATATAATTTTGTTTTATTTTTTAAAAAAACAATCTCATCTCAATGGGAAGGAAAATCAAACATTTTTCTTTCCAGAGATTCAGTTGTTTCCAATGTCATTGGGAGCAAGGATAGATATTCCAGGCATGTCAGCCCGATGTTTCCGTTGATGCCGTCCTGCTGAGGTCTGTCCATGAAGAACATGGGAAATTTCAGGGGATGATGAACCACGTGCTTACTGTGGAGAGGATTACAAACCCACACATGGTGACAGCAACTCCAGATGCCCTGATTCCATCTTCCTTCCTATCATGAGACACAGATGGTAGGAAAAGTGGGTGGGGAAAACACATTTATTTTTCAAAGCTCTAAAAGATTAACATGCTACATATTTTTATTTTTTAAAGGTCTTTGTAAGTATTCAAGTCCGTTCAAATCCAAGGAATTTTTATTTATTTATTTGTTTGTTTGTTTATTTATTTATAATTTATTTCTGGCTGTGTTGGGTCTTCGTTTCTGCGTGTGGGCTTTCTCTAGTTGCGGTGAGCAGGGGCTACTCTTCGCTGCGGTGCATGGGCTTCTCATTGTAGTGGCTTCTCTTGTTGAGCAGCATGGGCTCTAGGAGCACGGGCTTCAGTAGTTGTGGCACATGGGCTCAGTAGTTGTGGCTCGCAGGCTCTAGAGCACAGACCCAGTAGTTGTGGCGCACAGGCTTAGTTGCTCCGCGGAATGTGGGATCTTCCCGGACTAGGGCTCGAACCTGTGTCCCCTGCATTAGCAGGCGGATTCTTAACCACTGCAACACGAGGGAAGTCCCCATATTTTTAAATTGCACTATTCTTAGAAAAGAATATTTGTTTATGCTCCTTCGGAAGAAGAAAATAACTAATGCTGACACTGCCCCGGCCAGAACTCAGCTGCAAACAATTCCCTCAGTGATGATGGGCTCTGCTTCTCTGCCTGAGGGCGTTCTCTGGGTGAGGGGGCACCTTTGTGCAGGGCTGCCTCGAGGTGCAAGGGAATTAACACCCCCAGCATCCACCTTCAACCAAAGAGGGGCAGGAGTTTGTACATAAATAGCCCAACTTTCTCTCCTTGGCAGGACAATTCTGCAATTCTGAGGTATGTTCTGTGAAGTTTCTCAGTCACCCCCAAGAGGATTACACTCCAGTGCCCATAGCAGTAACCTGCTCATAAATGCATTGTATATATTTGAGGTTTTTTTCCCATCTCTGTCTCACCCACTCCATCACCATTTTTCCTGGCGTCACCTCTCAAATTAATAACCTCCACCCAAATCTTCATTTCAGGGTCCGCTTTTAGGGGAGCCCAAACACAGAAACCATATACAGAAATCTGGGATTTTATTTCACAAGTTTTATATGCAGTCCTGCCGACCTCCTGCTTCTGAAAGGTTTTAATGCATCAGCAGTAGATTTACCAACCTCTGGGAAAATTCCTATGTCCTTTCACAGACCAGGAAAAAGTAGTGGGTTGACTAGCTCAGAATGACCTTCAGCTGACAGTAGTGGGGAAAGATGGTAAGGGGGTTTAAAAAAATGCCCTTAGGCAGTACAACCCTGGAGATCCTGGCCAGGGCAGGAGGAGAGGGGACCTTCTGCTATAGTCCTCATGGATGAATCCAATTCAGCTAATGTCTTGTAGTTTATGGGCAATTGCTTAACATCATGGGAAGATATGGAAAAAAGAATTCAGCAGTCATTAAAAAGAGAGGAAGGGGCTTCCCTGGTGGCACAGTGGTTGAGAATCTGCCTGCCAATGCAGGGGACACGGGTTTGAGCCCTGGTCTGGGAGGATCCCACATGCCGCGGAGCAACTAGGCCCGTGAGCCACGCGTCTGGAGCTTGTGCTCCACAGCAAGAGAGGCCGCGACAGTGAGAGGCCTGCGCACCGCGATGAAGAGTGGCCCCCGCTCGCCACAATTAGAGAGAGCCCTCACACAGAAATGAAGACCCAACACAGCCATAAATAAATAAATAAAATTTAAAAAAAAAAAAAAGAGAGGAAGGTTGCCTTTTGCAAACCTGTTGCAGAAAGCAGCAGAGGAGGGAGCAATAGAAAAGGATCAGACAAACCAGGCCACGTGGGAGCACCTTGGAGAAGCTACCTATAGTCACTGTGGGATCTCCTCCTGAGAATGCAGACTGCAAATCCTCACTATTCAGTGTAACCAAGAGAGGAGGCGCCCCTGGAATCAGAAGGCCACTGGAGGAAGACCTAGGGGTTAGTGTTTTGCCACCAGAGCTATGAAGATGGGCTTAAGAACATCAGCTGTAGCTGCTTAGGTGATCCACTTGCAGGACTTGAAGACACCAAAGAAAGATGGGGCAGATCTGGAAGAGAACCCAGAGCTTGAGCAGGCAGAGCTGCAGCTACCTTTGCAAAGGGAATCAGAAGCCTCAGCATACGCCCTGCTCTGAGCCTGGGGTCCTGGAAGTCTAGAGGAGCCATCACCCAGTCCTGAAAGGGGAAAGCCCCAAGACTGAGGGCAGTAGACCCGGCCACAATTATTTTTTTAACTGTCATTGAGAGGAAGACCACTATGTGGGAAAATCAGTGCTGCCCTGGGTGATCCAGAAGCTAAAATCTCAGTCGGCATGAAGAATACCAGGTAGGGCCAAAACACAGCCATCTGCTCAACTTTAAATAAGATGCTAAAATTGATACCTGTTGCTTTGTTCTTCCTCATGAGCTGCGAGGGCCCTGAATGTGCCAGATATCTTTGGTTTGTCCCTCCATCCTGCTCCTGCCATGGGACTGAGCAGTAGGGATTACATCAACAGGCATCCAGGCTCTCTGGCTTCCATCTGGGTTCAGCCAATGGGAGCCGCTGGCGGGAGATCAGAGAGAGAGAAAGGAGCAGGGAGGAAGGCTGGGTTCTTGGTTCCCTGGCTCCCTCTCTGCAAGGTCACCCAGGCTGGCTGCACACCTCACCGAACATCCCTGCCTCTTCGAAGGGGGCCTGCTCAGAAGGACTCCCTCCTTCCAGGTTTGAATCTCCTCTCCCTCCCCTGGGAGGGGTGGGGCCTCGGGGTGGGGTGGGGGAAACGACCCTGTTGCTGCTGGTACTGTGGTTCTCATGCATCCCGCCCACTCCTATGTATTTGGTCCTTTTGTGAACAAGTCCTCTTTGGATTATCTTAATTTGATATACCATCTGTGTCCCGTTGGGGCCCCGGCTGCTACAGTGGCGGGGACTGGTGGGGAAAGGATGAATTAGCAAGGGTGGCCACAGGGGCAGGATTGGGGTAGAGAGACATGGCACCTTGTCAACACGTGGGCTTCTCAGAGGCCTTAGAGCTGCAGACAAGTCCATGTCAGACCCAAAGCAAGGACCTGGGACATGGCCCTAAGCAGCAGCTCTGAAAGGGCTTTTCCCTCCAGATGGTGGAAGTGGGACAGGTGAGAGCAATGCCAAACCTGCGGAGCAACAGGGTGCGCCTGGAGATGAGAATGGAGGAATCAACCCAACCAGGTGGCCAGACATCAGCTCCAAAGTACAGACACACACACACACACACACACACACACACACACACACACACACACACACACACACACACACACACA
>NW_020172731.1:7415704-7491489 GCF_003031525.2 Neophocaena asiaeorientalis asiaeorientalis | reverse complement strand
ACACACCCACACACACACACACACACACACACACACACACACACACACACACACACACACACACCAGGGGCTTACCCGGGATCAGGAGGACCCATGAAGGGCCCAGTGTAGGAACCAAAAGGCCTAGGGTAGGAGTCAGCTTCTCATAGGGGAAGCTGTGAACTCTCCTTATAAGGAGACTCACACCGTCTTGGAGATTTGGAGAGTCTGCGAGCTGCTGACTGTGCAAAGGAAATACCCCGGGTCCAGCTGAGGAGCAGCACGGTGCCCAAGTTATGGACTATCCCTCCAGTCGTCCTCTGGGAGAAAAGCCATACGGGGTGGAGAACACACCAGAGGGGCACTGAAGAACTGACTGGTGGGACGAGTACAGCCGGGAGGGAAGGCTGAGTTGAGTCTGGCCATGGAACTGTGGATCCACTTCCCAGGCAGGTATCTGCATGAGTGGATCTCACGGAGGGGAGGGAGGGCCTGAGAGAAGGACATTTGATGGTACAGGGACCCTGGGGGAGAGACAGGATAGTGGTGAGTTCATTCTGGCATCTGGTACCCAGCCCAGCGTCACGCACCAGGTCGGAACTCCATGGAGAGTGGCAGTCAGCCCATTTCTGGCCCAATAAGGACTGACAGGCATGACTTTCCATTTAGCATCTGGAAGCTCTTGCAGCCCGAGACTCAGCACCCTGGGCAGGGCAGCAGGGTCCAAGAGGTGACACGTGACAGATGTGCAAAACAGGACCCACCCAAGGCAGCCCAGCAGACACAGGCTGATTTGCGAACAAATGAGACATTGCCTAGCGTTCCCTCAGGTTTGGAAGAGGGGGGCTCTTTGGGGGATAAAGTCTTCCCTTAGTGAACAAGTAAGAATAATGATTCAACAAATAATGGGTATAAATGATAACAAAACCAGTTCCCATGGGCTGCTGATACATAGACATGCCATATGAGAAAGGGGTGGCTTTCTTTTAGCCCTTCTAGCACATTAGCACGGATAGAAAATAAGTGGGGAGAAAGGCATGATGGAAAAGAAATATGTAATAATAACTCAGATCTTTTTGAATGGTAGGTGAAGTGAGTGGGGTCCTAAGGGAAAGCCCCTGTGATGGGCTGCTCCAAAGGCACCGAACTTCCGAGGATTCTCATTAAGAGCTCATCAAGAACTTCAGCTATCCTGGCTCTAGCTTCCAGGCACAGAGCCTCCACTAACACTGAAGGGGGAAAGGTAAGTAGCCCAATCACTTGTTACCCTATAACTGCTATAGACAAAAGTTCATTTTTCTAAAACTTTGCTGCCAGTTTCTACCAAGCACACAGAAAATATAACTGACCTCCAAATCAAAAGTTTACTGCCGTGCCATTTTTTAAAATCATGCCTAGTGTTTCCCATTTCTATTACACCTGTTTTGGAGCTCTGTGAGAGAATGAAGTCTTCTCAGTGGCTAAAAATAATGTTGTAGTAATAATAGCAGCTAACTTCTGAGTGCTTCATATGTGCTAACCATATACAAAGCTCTTTATTTGCAGATCTCTTTTTTTTTTTTTTGCGGTATGCGGGTCTCTCACCGTTGTGGCCTCTCCCTCTGCGGAGCACAGGCTCTGGATGCGCAGGCTCAGCGGCCATGGCTCACGGGCCCAGCCACTCCGTGGCACGCAGGATCTTCCCGGACCGGGGCACGAACCCGTGTCCCCTGCATCGGCAGGCGGACTCTCAACCATTGCGCCACCAGGGAAGCCCGCAGCTCTCTTATTTAATCGTCACAACAACCCTATGAGTATTACTATGACCAAGCCCATTTTCCAGATTAGAAAACTGAGGCACAGGGAATTGAAATCGCTTGCTTATAGGTAGGGAGCTGGGATATGAATGTTGGAGCCCTAGAGTCCAAGCTCTTAACCACTGGGCTACATACATGGTGAAGCTGTCTGCTCCCCACACCCCCCGCCACATCACTGAGATTAGAGGACTATGTTTGGAAGTGCTATGATGATGGGGGAAATTCATGGAAACTTTTGGAAGTAAATAAGGGAGAGTATAAATTAAAAATGCACACACAAAACCAATTTTAATCTAGTAAAGGCTGGTTGGAAACCTTTTAGAAGAGCCCTCATTTCATGCCTCTGTGGTTGCAGTTCCTGAACTAACACAGGTGCCCCAGGAGAAGAAAAGCCCACCAGAGCAGATGCCTTCAGAACTTATGACTTCCATTCTCAATATATTTAAATGTCATTTCATTGCTTTTGTCTGGAACAAAATGTATTTACACCTTGGAGTGTAGCGTACAATATGAACTATTAAAAGAGTAATTAAAACCCGTTGTGATCGATGTAAACAAATATTGAATCATGTTGTACATCTGAAACTAATGTCATATGTCAATTATACTTCAATTAAAACAAACCAGTTTTGACCAGTTAAGTGAGGGAAACCACCAAGAAAACATGTGAAAATACTTAAGCCTGTAGCAAGGCCAGAAGTGTGCTGTGAGGCATAGTGAACAAAGTCAAAACTTCGTTTAAACTGGTTCTTCTCCAATTCTCCTTTTTTGAATTTGATAGAAAATACTAAAAGAAATATGAAATTAATAATGTTTTGTGGACATAAAAATCTAAATTTACCTCAAATCATTATCACTAGGAGTAAAACATACCTATGGGGCAACAGTACTGTTTTCTCAGAATTAAGTGCAAATTTGGAAATATTCCTTTCCTCCAATTGTGGCAGAAGAGAAAAAAGAGGGTGACTTGCTGACAAGAGTCCTGTATCACATTTCTGAAATACAACCTTAATTTCTCTGCTTTTGTTCTTTGACTCCTAGACTCCATTTCCCCTGTAACCATTCTGCATCTTCCCTCCTGCTTATGCACGATCCCCCCCGCCAAAGGGAGCAATGAATTTGTGAAGATTTAAAGATTGCATTCTTCTTTCTATCTCATTCATATTAAATACTGAGCCAACAAATTGTACAGTAAGTAATTTATAAAGAAAGAACTAGGTTGAATTTAATAAAGAATCAGTTCATGACCAGAAAAAAAAAAAAACTAGAGATATTGATAGCATATTTAACCATAAATTTTAATCAAAATATTAATGCCCAGAAAATATAGATGGCATCTAGACCATATAGGTTTGCCTGATTATTTACATAGGAACAACCAGGATATTAATTTATGATATAGGCCTTTTTTTTAATAAATTTTTTTTTAATTAATTTATTTTTGGCTGCATTGGGTCTTCGTTGCTGTGCGTGGGCTTTCTCTAGTTGCAGTGAGCGGGGCTTATTCCTCGTTGTGGTGCGTGGGCTTCTCATTGCGATGGCTTCTCCTGTTGCAGAGCACAGGCTCTAGGCACGCAGGCTTCAGTAGTTGTGGCATGTGGGCTCAGTAGTTGTGGCTCATGGACTCTAGAGCGCAGGCTCAGTAGTTGTGGCACACAGGCTTAGTTGCCCTGCGGCATGTGGGATCTTCCCGGACCAGGACCCGATCCCGTATCCCCTGCGTTGGCAGGCGGATTCTTAACCTCTGTGCCACCAGGGAAGCCCTATGATATAGGCCTTCTGAAGTTTGCTTTCCTGGAAGTATCACAAGGAGTCTTAGATGGACTTTTAAAAGGCTGTCCTGGAGGTTAGACACTTAGCCAAGTTGAAAAATCTCCCTCCTCCAGATTTCACTGGCAACACCCATATTGTGAGCAAATTCCTCTGTTCTTCAGGTCCCCAAAATACCCCAAGCTTCCTGGCCTGCCCAGAAGTGAGCTTCCTTAACTCTCCTGAAGGCTAGGTCCTGTAAGCTGGGTAACAGACCAGTTTTTGGGGGACTACTTTAGTTCCTCAAAAGTCTCTGGTCATATCTGGTTAAATGGCATCTCTCTCCCAAATATGACATTCCAGGCAAAACCTTGATTGCATAATTAATTTTTCCAGTTATGGGCTGGTAAAAGGAGGCCAGATTCTTGTTGAACCTTTGCAAATAACTCTATTTCTGTGAAAAGTAAGGATACTCAATAATATTTTCTGAATTCAAGTCGTAGGGGGGAGGGGAGTTCAGTGAAAAAATATAACATTTTAAAATGTTTTATTTCATTTTGTAAAAGCAAAGTCTACTAAATTGTTATGGGATACAGACAGATTAAGAGGTAAGGGCTTCTTTTTATATCCAGAAAGTATGACGTTAAAACAATATCAGGGGCTTCCCTGGTGGCGCAGTGGTTGAGAGTCCGCCTGCTGATGCAGGGGACACGGGTTCGTGCCCCGGTCCGGGAGGATCCCACATGCCGCGGAGCGGCTGGGCCCGTGAGCCATGGCCGCTGAGCCTGCGTGTCTGGAGCCTGTGCTCCGCAGCAGGCGAGGCCACAACAGTGCGAGGCCTGCGTACCGCAAAAAAAAAACCCCAAAACCCCCACAATATAGTGATATTCCAAACATATAACACATAATGCCTCAGGAGTTCTTTTGTCCCAGGTAATTAATTCTTGTTCTATTGTATCTCGGGTTAGCAGTTTTATCACACCATCTATTCTCAAATAAAGAGTTCTGGAAATCTCAACTCAGTCTTCAGTGATAGACTAAAAGCTGTCTAAGCAATGCCAACAGAAGTCTACTGCCAAAAGGCTGTTCTTTGAAGTATCATTAATTTAAAGTACCTGGTAAGTCTTTTTCTGTGGGATTCTGAGACAGTATTGTTTGAAGACACAAACTCTGATCTGTAGCTGATTGCAGAACCTTCAGGAAAGCATTAGAGTAAAACACAATCTATTTGTAGATGATAAAGGCTTACAACAGCTGTGGTAAATGTATTATTGACAGTTTTCAAAGTAAAAGGTCTGGTGAGAGTTTATAACAAGAATATTGCAACTGATAAGTAAATTTAGTTGTTTTTGTGGAATGTAAAATAAAGATAATGGAGTCATTTGAAAAACATTTTAGATAAAATGTCTATAAGGACAATAATTAGTCAATTTTCAAAGTCAGTACATGTTTCATCTGATTCATAAAAATGGATGAATCTCATTTTTAAATATAATAATCTTGATACATAAGGTACATAACATACCAAGGACATACCCAGAATTTTCTAAGACTCTCTGGAGAGTATATCAAGAAAATCAAGTAAAGAGAGTCAGTAAGTCTGGAGTAAGTCCTAAACATCTATATTTTCATGAAACTTCTTAGGTAAGTCAATTAAAAACCACTGGCCAAAAAGATGCTAGATTCAAATTAAAGAACTAAGGTTGCAACCAAGTTTTAAATAATAAGTGAAATTATGACTGATAACCCTGTAGTGCTGTCAACCAACATCATCAGACAAGGAACCACCACAACTCTGATAAATATAGAAAACCTCATCAGAACTATTTCATATTATTTCAGTGTTTTCCCTAAGGTTCAAACATATGATTGAAAATGAGGGCATTGACATTTCTCCACAGGCTTCCTGTGAAATACAACACTTCTGAAGTATTATAATGATAACATTTTACTTATACAAATTTAATAGATTCAACCTACAGTTAAAAAGAAAAGCATGATTCTTTCATAAATAATTATTAATGAATAATAACATTGAAAGCCAATCACTCCGGAATTGCT
The DNA here is from genome assembly GCF_003031525.2 of Neophocaena asiaeorientalis asiaeorientalis. Classification (NCBI taxonomy): domain Eukaryota; kingdom Metazoa; phylum Chordata; class Mammalia; order Artiodactyla; family Phocoenidae; genus Neophocaena; species Neophocaena asiaeorientalis. Next base: position 7,485,904 of record NW_020172731.1, on the reverse strand, counting down.
CATATCTGCTTAATAATAAAAACAAAATTCAATGTATGTTTCATCGGTATGTTGGAAAATGTATACAACACATAAAGTGAGATATCGCATTAGAGAAGGGTGCAGAATTGCCACTAGAGGGCACTATAAACAGATTACAGAACGAACCTCTGTCTTCAGTGATACGAAGCATGACTGCATTTGTCTTATAAAATCTTAAGCCATTAGTAACAAAAGTGAGAAAGTACCTCTCTTTGAGACTTGGAAATTGTGCACTCTCGTATCTCGTTGCCACACTAGCTTCATGGGTATTATGTAGGGGATTCCTGCTGGGGTGGAAGTGCAGAAGGTGAGGTTAGAAGGCTGCTCTAGTCCATTGCTAAACTAGACCCTTCACGTCAGATTCATTTATTTCAATAGCTTTTCAAATGTTTTGTTATACAACATGAAATTAAAGAATAAACGCATCTATGTACTCCTCCCATGGTTTAATAGGGAGATATAGGTACTTGCTTCGGATGTTTTCAAGAAACCAAAAAACAGTACAGGTAGAGGTGAAGCCTTTTTTAACCCTCTCCCAGTTCCATTTGCTTCCCTCCCTCCTTATATGGAACAATTCCAGAATAAACCACTATTCTGAAACTGTGTCCATCCCACCCTGTGTTTAATACCTATATTACATGTAAGGAATATACCATTCATATTCTATTGTCGTGTTCCAGGGGGTGGCTATTCCTTCCCTACCTTTGTATTCTTTTCTTTATTCCTGCTACTGGGTTAGAAAATACGTTTTCTTCCTCTTCTTTTAGTATTGTATTTTCAGGCCAGTATACGTGCTACATTTAAGGACCTTAGAATCTTAAATCTGATCCTCCCAAATCCCATACTTCATGTCATCTATCATATTGTCCTTTTTTACCATCATTGCCCATCACCCATTAATATTGGATCCCATATTTCTGAGTTTTGGTAGTGGGAGGAGCATGTGTCTGCATTAGTTCAGATTATCATGCTGCTGGAAGTCCACAAAAAACCTTCTAACTGGTCTTCCTTCCAATTCATTTAACCTCTATTATCAGATTAAATTTTTTTAATTGAGGTATAATTGATTTATAATATATTAGTTTCAGGTGTACAACATAGTAATTCTATATTTTTATAGATTATACTCCATTTAAAGGTATTGCAAAATATTAGCTATATTCCCTGTGCTGTACAAGATATCCTTGTAGTTAATTTACTTTATACATAGTAGTTCGTATCTCTTAATCCCTTATCCACTGTCTTGCCCGTCCCCCCACCCATCTCCCCACTGGTAACCACTAGTTTGTTCTCTATATCTGTGAGTCTGTGTTTTGTGTCTGTTAATATTTGCTTTATGTATGTAGGTGCCCTATGTTGGGTGCATATATATTTATGATTGTTATGTCTTCTTCTTGTATTGATCCCTTGATCATTATATAATGTGCTTCTTTTTCTCTTGTTACACTCTTTGTTTTAAAGTCTATTTTAAAACAAGATCTATTTTGTCTGATATAAGTATTGCTACCCTGGCTTTCTTTTGCTTTCCATTTGCATGGAATACCTTTAAGTCTTTTAAGTCAGTGATCCTAAAGAGCCTTTGGCCTGCTGGTGTGTTGGCTGGGTCCTGACAAGGTAGACTGTGGAGCTGCAGTGGTCCTGGAGTCTGTGTCCACCCACTGATAGGTGAGGCTGAGGTCCAGGAGATCCTGGGGTGGGTGCCCACCCACTGGTGGGTGAAGCCAGGGGTGGGTGAAAATCTGCAGGTGGGTTTGATCCAGGCTTCTTTCAAATTACTGCTTCTGCCCTGGGTCCTGGAGCGTATGAGATTTTCTGTGCACTGTTTAAGTTTCCCACAGCCCTCTGGGACTTCCAAAAGTAAGCCCTGCTGGCCTTCAAAGCCAAATGTTCTAGGGACTCAAATCCCCCTTGTAGGACCCCCAGGCTGGGGAATCTGATGTAGAGCTCAGACCCCTTAGCTCCTTGAGGAGAATCTCTGCAATTGTAATTATTCTCCTGTTTGTGAGTTTCTCACTGGTGGCACGGGTCTTGACTACACTGCGAATTCGCTCCTCCTAGCCATCTCATTGTGGTTCCTTTTTTATATCTTTAATTGTAGAAGATCTTTTCTGGTAGATTCCGGTTTTTCTCATCAGTAGTTGCTCTGTAAATAGTTGTTGTTTTGGTGTGCCCGTGAGAGGAGGTGAGCTCAGCGTCTCCCTACTCCACCATCTTGGCCAAGATCCTCTACTGTATATATCACTATCAGATTATTTTTTTAAAAAATATATACATATATTGTATTTATCATATTCTTAGTATATAATAAAGATATGATTACAAATTATTAGGAATGAAGTAGACTTTTCAACAAATACATGAAAAAGTGTACTTAAAAATAATCAAGTCAGACCATTGTTATATCCAAAACACCCAAACTCCAGATGAATTAAAGTATTGAAAGTAATATACGTAAACAAGTGAACAATAAACAAATGAATTAAAAATCTAGAAACCACTGATCTCAGATCAGAAAGGGTTTTTCGAGCCTTCTAGTTCCTGAAAATTATATTACGAGGAAAAGACTGATAAATTTATTAGATTAAAATCTTGAAACTATTTTGATGTTAAAATACCATAGAAAACACTTGAACATTCAGAAACATATTTAAAGTAAAAGTGACAAAGAAAGAGGATGTAGAAACATGACTGAAGCCCAGACACTGGGCAGTGGAGTACAAGTTATACAAATAACTACCTGGCAAGTATTTTGTTGATAGCATACTATAACTAAGCACCAGGATTTGCAGAAAAGCCTTAATTTCAATTTATATAGGACTTACAATTGGCAGGTTTCGCACTACATTGATAGTTTTCTCAATATGGACACACCTATGACATGTGCATGATTTCCTCACCCTGAGTTATATTAAATCATGGTTTACATCCCATAAATTCTATCAGATTAATTTGTGCAAAGCATTGCTTTCTTTCATTATACCTATGAGCTCTATATTACTTTCTAGATCAAGTGCCCACTGATAATGTTTGAAACTATATAGTTTGTCTTATCATGTTTTTTTCTAACTTCTCTCACTGTTTCTAGACTTCACATGTTTCCCTAATTTAGATCATGACCCTTCCTCACTGGCCTGTAGTACCTTCTATGTTCATGTCTGCATCTGTGCTTTTCATTATCTTTTTAAGCAAGTTTTCCCTTCTTTTCCTCTATCCAAATCAGGTCATTCCTCCTAAATCCACTTAGGGACCCATTTGTGAGAAAGTCTTATGCCAGCTACACCATTTCTATCTTCGTCTCTTGCCTCATCTCTTAACACTGTAAAAGTCTATCACACAATTTAACATTGATCATACGCCCTCTGTATTCCTTAAAGGATCATTTCCTCTTGGTTGGAAAGTAGGGTTGGTTGTTTATTGGCTCTTTCATTTAACTGACAGATGCAATAGCATTTATTAATTTGAATTCAACTTCAAAACACCTTAGCGATTAAATGCAAAGCATTCGTATCCTGTGTGTAGAGACTTTGCCGGGCTAGTTTTATGAAAGAGTTTTTATTAAACCAGTACTCCCTCTCTTATTATTTAACATCACTGTTACAGTCATGCAAGTATTTAATGAGAATGTATGTGCAAGTCTTTGTGCCACACATCACGGGGAAATGCAGAGACATATGATACAAAAGCTTACCTACCCACTAGAAGTCATGCACAAGAGGTGGTAGACTGGACTGCCTGAGTTCAAATCTCAGTTCCACCACCTATTGGCTACATGACTTTCAAAAGTTCCTCTCCATGCTTTAATTTATCATGGAAAAAAAGTGGCAAACGGCAACGTTCTGAAGCAGTGTTCACCGGGAAACACTAGAAGACAGGGAAACGACTGGGTGTATGGGTCTCTGGTTACTCATCCTAGGACAGCACACAGCAATCTGGCAGATTTGGATATCAGATTTCAGGAGAGGGGCCCTGTACTTACTACTGGGTTGTGGAGCTTTTGAGCTACATGATCAGGATAGCTCAGGCTCCTCTCTGGAGTCATCAGGGCCTGGAATTACAGAAGCAGTACAGTGGGGTGGGCTCTTGCCTCCAGTTCTGTCCTTCCAGCTCTCCAGCTCTGCATTCGTGATCGACGGTAGCACTAGTTGTTCTGTCTGCAAGATCAGGGAACTGGGGTACAAGCCAGTGGCAGGATCCATCACCTCAACCTTCATGGTTGGGGAAGCACCAGCTCTTCCTAGTAAGAAGAGGGGGTGAAGGGCAAGACGTGTGTTTATCTATGGTCCATGTTTTAAGGCAATCAGTCCTGATCAGTTTCCATAGAAATCTGCAGTAAGCCAGCACCTTTCTTCTGTAAGATCAGCCTGTAGTGGATCAGTTTTACATAAGTCATTCTTACCTCTGATTTTCCTCACCTGTAAGACAGGAATAATAACAGTACTCACCTTTATGGAATTAGTGTGAGTTTAAATGAGTTAAATATAGTATGTATAAAAGAGTAGCTGGCACATACTAAGGGCTCAATAAGGAGCCCTTATTAAATGTGCATGTAATTATAACACAGGTGCATTTCAAGTGGGTCACTAACTAGAATTTCCAGAAATGATCATCTACATCAATCCGTAGTTTGCCTCCTCTCAGATCTCTCAGATCTTGTTGTCAGCCTCCCTGTCTGGATTCTGCACTCTGCCTTTTTCTCCCTGCTTGTTTTGATCCCTGGACCCTAAGGCCTGTTCATATCTGGACCTCACTTCTGCCTGTGAGCTAGCTGGTCTGGATGGCCAAACACTGCCTGACTCTTCCTTACTGGTGGACATCCCAGACCTCCTGGAGCTTTAGCTTCACCTAAGGTCCTGTGGCTATTTGCCTTCCCACACTTCATGGCCTCTCATTCACCCTAGACTGAACTTCACTGAGAGTCAGCCATTTATTCAGGCTTTGTCCTTCAGCCTCTCTCCTTCTGAAGCTCTGTCCTTTACCTTCCTCTCTCCTTTATGAAAGTCATTTTTTAACTTAAAAAAAAATTGAAGTATAGTTGCTGTACAATATTATATTTATGTTACAGGTGTACAGTATAGTGACTCACAGTTTTTAAAGCTTATGCCCCATTTATAGTCATTATAAAATATTGACTATATTCCCCATGTTGTACAATATATCTTTGTAGCTTATTTTGTACCTAATAGTTTGTACCTCTTACTCCCCTACCCCTATATTGCCCCTCCCCACTTCCCTTTCCCCATTGGTAACCACTAGTTTGTTCTCTATATCTGTGAGTCTGCTTCTTTTCTGTTACAATCACTAGTTTGTTGTATTTTTTAGATTCCATATATAAGTGATAGCACACAGTATTTGTCTTTCTTTGTCTGACTTATTTCGCTTAGCATAATGCCCTCCAAGTCCATTCGTGTTGCTGCAAATGGCAAAATTCTTTTTCATGGCTGAGTAGTATTCCGTTGTATATATATGCACCATACCTTCTTTATCCATTCGTCTGTTGATGGACACTTAGGTTGCCTCCATATCTTGACAATTGCAAATCATGCTGCTCTGAACTTTGGGGTGCATGTATCTTTTTGAATTAGTGGTTTTGCTTTTTATCAGATATATACCCAGGAGTGAAATTGCTGGGTCATGTGGTAGTTCTATTTTTAGTTTTTTGAGGAACCTCCATACTGTTTTCCACAGTGGCTGCACCAATTTACATTCCCACCAACAGTGCACGAGGGTTCCCTTTTCTCCACATCCTCACCAACATTTGTTATTTGTGTTCTTTTTGATTATAGCCATTCTGACAAGTGTGAGGCAATATGTCATTGTGATTTTGATTTGCATTTCCCTGATGATTAGCAATGTCTAGCATCTTTTCATGTACCTGTTGGCCATCTGTATGACTTCTCTGGAAAAATGTCTATTCAGGTCTTCTGTCCATTTTTGACTAGGTTGTTTGTTTTATTGGTGTTGAGTTGTATGAGTTGTTTATATATGCTGAATAGTAATCCCTTATTGGTCATATCATTTGCAAATATTTTCTCCCATTCAGTAGATTGTCTGTTTTGTAGATGATTTCCTTGGCTGTGCCAAAGCTTTTAAATTTAATTAGGTCCCATTTGTTTATTTTTGCTTTTATTCATTTACTTTAGGAGATGGAGCCAAAAATATTGCTGCAATTTATGGCAGAGTGTTCTATGTTTTCCTCTAGGAGTTTTATAGTATCTGGTCTTACATTTAGGTCTTTAATCTATTTTGAGTTATTTTTGTATATGGTATTAGAGAATGTTCTAATTTCATTCTGTTACATGTAGCTGTCCAGTTTTCCCAATACCACTTATTGAAGAGACTGTTTTCTCTCCATTGTATAGTCTTGCCTCTTTTGTCATTGATTAATTGACCATATATGAAGGTCATTTTTGATAGTTAAATCAGAGGTGTCTTAATCAGTTCAGGCCGCTATAACAAAATACCATAAACTGGGTGGCTCAGACAACAAACATGTATTTCTCACTGTTCTGGAGGCTGGGAGAGCCAATACCAAGGTGCTGGTAGATTATATGTCTGATGAGAGTCCTCTTCCTGGTTTTCACATGGTTGCCTTTTTGCCGTGTCCTCATATGATCAAGAGATCATCTCTCTCATGTCTCTTCTCATAAGGACGCTGATCCCATCATGAGGGCTCTGCCTCATGACCTAGTTACCTCCAAAGGCCCCACCTCCAAATAGCATCACACTGGGGCTTAGGGCTTCAATGTGTGAATTTGGGGGGCGGGGAACATACATTCAATCCATAGCAAGGCTCTACCACCTGATATAACTTCTGTTCTGACTTCTTCTCGTTTCTCAATCTTGTCCCCTCTCACAGCATTTCTTCTGTGAATGATAGAACCAAATCATATCATACTTTAGGGGAGACCATGAGGCATACAATAGGTGCCCAAGGATGAATAAAACAAAAACCCTTGCTATCAAGGAAATTTCCTTGCAGGAGAGACAAAATATGTGATATGTTTATTTATAATAGAAGTGTATATAGGGTAGCCAGTAAATATGATTATCATTGAGAAAGAGATGTCTGGGTCAAAATTCAATTTTGGGCATCTACTGTATGCCAGATGCTGGGTTTGGGAAAAGAGAGAAAGGACTGTTTCTTCGGGCATGACACAGTTGGAGCTTGAGTGCACAAAGCTCGTGGCAGTAAAGAAGAAAATCCTACCAGCTTGTTTCCATATTTGCTTCAAGTATCTATTCTATTTATTTACCTATCTTGTTGAACCAGTTCAAAGTAAATGAATCATCATGACACTGCATCCTTTAGTACTTCAATATGCATTTCCAAAAAAAAAAAAAGAAACAAAAACTAAGGGCATTCTCTTATAGAACCACAACACTATTATCATCTAACAATTAACAAGAATTTTCTATTCTACTCCCCAGCTGTGCTTTATTGCCCCTTTGCTCCCCACCTGCAGATGCATTCTCCGCCTTCTGTGCTCTGAGCCCCAAGAGGCTGACTTGTACATACTGCCACAGCCAGGCTTTCCGGTCGGGTTCAGCCAGTGGGAGGTGCCCACAGGCACCAGAGGCCAACAGAAGCACCAGTAGGAGATGAGTGTGCAAGATAAGCTGGGATATTTTTCTCTGCTCCGCGCTGTCAGGGTGCTGGTCTGGCATTGGCTGCACCTACCACTTTAGCTCCTGTGAAGCAGCATTCCCTTCCAGGGCTCCAGCCATGACTGGGCTCTCCTAACTACCCCCATACCTGCTCATTAAGGTCTAAGAGTGGCTGGCAATGACTTCCCTATTAACCCTGGGTTCCTTGGCATCTTTTGTTGATTCCTTTAGCCCTGATCACGCCTCTCAATCGTCTTGTCACTAAGTGCTTCATAAGTAAGTTCTTTTGAGTTTGTGTTCTGTTTCCTGCAAGGACCCTTCTTGACATTTGAGTAACCCATATTCAAATGTCACCATTGGTTGAAACTGTTTTTAAAGATTTTTTTTAACCAAAATCCAATTAAGTATTCTGTACTGAACTTGGTTCTGCCTCTTTAGTTTCTTAACCTAGCAAGTACTTCCTTTTTTCTTTCCTTTGACTTTTTTGAAAGAGACCAGACCAGTTGTCTTCTGCAAGTCCCACATTCTGAATATATCCCATTGTTTCCTCACAGTGTCACTTAATTTGTGCTTCTCCCCTTTGTATTACTTTAACTTGAATCTAATCAAGCCTTCAGATCCAACTTCCATTTAAACACTGTTGGTTAGAATATAGGTGATGACGTAAAATTTAAGGACGTTATCTCAGGAGTCACGTGGCATCATTACTAGTGGGACAATTGGATAGTAAATTTAATTACCAAGTGATAATAGCCATATTTGTCTATTGTAAAAGGCACTCCACCCCAACTGCTATTAGCAAGTCATCTGTGGGGTGGTACTTTGGTACCATGTGAATACCTAGTTCTCTGTCAACTCAACCCTTCTGCTAATAGTTTTAGCATTCATTATTGATTCTTGCCTGCATCAATTATTTCATTATGTCTTGCAAACCTATTATTTTCTATTCTAATCATTACTTCTATATTTATTAGCTAGTATTCTTCTATAAATAAGAGCTTTACTTTAATGACAGGGATTTTTTTCTGACTACAGTTGCTACAATAAAAGCAGAATAAACCTAAGTGATTTACCCTTCAATTATTTACTCTAAAATCAGATAATCAATATGATACTATTACTAGTATAAACACTATACTGTATTTCATTAATGAGGTCTCAGAATTCTGTACAATTAAGCTTGAACTGGTTATCAGGGAAATTGAATGCTAAACCTTCTGATACACAATATATTCAATTCCATCTGCCTTCTTACTTTTAATGATTGCTTCAGAGGTTCCTGCCCCAGCCCTGGTCATGCATACAGTTTTAACACTAATAGACACAGACTTCGCATAGCACAAACTGTAGGAACAAAAACCATTATCTGAGGCTGGCAATTATACCACAATTGGATTGCACTTCTCATAGGAGCACTCAAGATGCATTCAAAAGGGCTTTTATCTCTCTTCTGTGTTATCTATTAGTTGCACAAATCTTTGATCACAAAACCTTGAAGCTTTGCTCTACTGTGGCATTGCTTTCTCTACATGTATACTGAAATAAGCCATTTCGCTCCTCTACATGCTTCTGTCTGGAAGAAATAATGGATTTTTAAAAACTAGGCAGTGAGACTCCTAGGGTCTGTTTGGATTTTCATAAGTGATCTTTGGGGGCTGGCCTTTGGTTATTTGAGCGCACATTTGGCTGTCTCCATCACTCTCTGCTGTCACAGGTACTTGCTGCAGGTAGCAGCAGCTGGTTACCAAGCTTCCTGTCGGGAATACTCACTGCTCTTCATCTGTATGGCCCTGGGCTTTTTTTCTGCAGCCCCCCCCCCCCCTTAGTAGCTGTTCCTCAGTCATAAACATCAAAGCAGAGGGAGAGAACCAGTCTGAAAAAAAAAGGCTAACATAGCCATCATCAATTAATAAAGTCCTTCTCCAATAAGACTAACAAAACTTAACTGAAATTTCTAATATCCTATGGTTCATCACAAATGAAGCCTCCCTTGCTAGTTGATGAAATCTTTATCATCATTGAGAAAACACAGAGTGATCCATATATGCCAAAAACCTTTAAGGATGTACATCCTTTAAGGATGTACTAGCAAAATTATGATACGGTCTGTCTGGTCATTGGCTTCTTTGCTCTTAGATCCCTTCTTTGCTACCCCTGCCCCCGCCCCCAGGTCTGCTGTAGGTTACAGAGCAGGTTAGTGGTTTAAAATAACAGCTGGTTATTATCTCCTAGTTCCGTTGTTCAGAGCTTGGGTGAGTTCGGCTGGCTCTCTGCTCAGGATCTCACAAGACCACATGGAGATGGCTGCTGGGCTCTTGGCTCTGGGGAAGCAGCTACTTCCTAGCTCCTTCAGGTTGCTGGTCCAATTCATTTCCTTGCAGCTAGAGGACTCAGGTCCCTTTTCCTTACTCGCTGTCGGTGGGAGGTTAGACCTTGCTCAGTCACTGCCGGGGAAAAATAGCATAACTAGGGCTCAAGTTGAGGCGAAGCAGGAGGAAGCTAACCCCTCAAGGTTGTTAGACAGTAATCCTCAGAACTGGGCATTATTCCTTTCTTACAGGAGGATCTGAGCCAGGGTTTGACAAACTGCAGCCTGAGGGCCAAGTCCAGCCGGCCACCTGTTTTTGCACAGCCCTGGGAGCTAAAAATGGTTTTTCCTTTTTTAATGGTTACATTTTAAATGTTACGCAAGTAGCTACATAATATCTTGATTATTTTGCAGCTTACCCCGCAAAGGCTAAAATATTTACTATCTGGCCTTTTACAGAGAGAAGTAGTGGGTCCATGAATTCTACCTAGACTATACTTCAAACCTGGCAGGTCAGAAGGGAGGGCTTGGGGGAGGGGAGTTCTAATAGGGGGGAAGGAAGGAGGTAGAAGACACCCCACATAGAAAAGAACCAAATCTCATGGGATCATGAGAGCAGAGCAGGTCTAAAAAGTGAGACTGTAAATCTCCCTGGAATGGAGTATAATTTTTTAAGTCTATGCTAATTTGTTGTAAGAAGAATGCTCTTTTTAAAATTTGCATATCATTTGGTTACTAATAAAGTTGGAGTTGGATTTTTTCATATGTTAATTTGAAGAATTGCAAATGACTGCCACAAATAAAATGAACAGATTTCTGAGCCAAGGACGCAACCAAAATAGTTAATATCTATAAAGCTAAAATAATCTATAAAATGGAAAACATATTAATGTTCCAACCGAAAAAGGAGCAAATGTTTACTCTTTTAAATGTGTTAATATATAAAAATAACTTTTGAAGCATAACTTCTGAGTCCAAAATTTCATAGTTGGGCATTTGGAAATACTTAGGATAGTTTCATAGTACTTGCTACCAGTTCACTTCCCTATCAATTTGGCTATAACAAATAATTTTATTCCTAAGACTCACGTTATCAAAGAAGCAGAAAAAAATTGTTTTCATAGGGAAAATGGAATCAAGACTACTGAGTTTAGATTTGCAATAAGGATATTTTCTCTTGAAGGAATTGCAAAAGTTTTATCAATATTAGTGTATAGGAGCTTCCCTGGTGGCGCAGTGGTTGGGAGTCCGCCTGCCGATGCAGGGTACACGGGTTCCTGCCCCAGTCCGGGAAGATCCCACATGCCGCGAAGAAGCTAGGCCCGTGAGCCATGGCCACTGAGCCTGCACGTCCGGAGCCTGTGCTCCGCAGCGGGAGAGGCCACAACAGTGAGAGGCCCGCGTACCCCCCCCCCACACACACACACACAATATATATATATATATTAGTGCATAGTTAGAAAACCTATCTGATTGCATCTAGCTCTTGTTCAAGAGTAATATCTCCTTTAATGACCAGAATATGATCTTTAGATATCATTCTCCACTAAAAGAAGCTCCTTTAGGAAATAGTTGATTTCAAGCCCACATCAGGACATTTACAAAATGAGTCAGATATGTTTTTGTGCTAGAAAGCAAGGAAACAATCAAACTCTGAAGAGGTTGTATCAAAAGTACACTAAACAGAAAAGGCTCCGTTGCAAAGTTGGGACAATTTGAGCAAAAAAGCATGACATCGGTGATATAAAAATTCAGTAGTTTACAATGACATTCATGGAAAAACTCACTGGTCACCATCTGAGTTGGCTCGGTTACCAACTCTTTGCTCTCAAAATTGATAAAAGAGTCGAGACTTCACTTTTCCTGAACGAGCTGTGTTTCAGCTCATCCAAGAGTTGATGAGGTCAAGTTCTTCACAAAAAGAATTCTAGCTAATAATTACAGAAGGAATGATAGACTTAGAAATATTTTTCAATCTCGGTGAAACAATGGATCTAGGAAGTGATCAGTGGTTGATAAATCATTAAGTGCTAAGTTGCCGGGGACTTTATAACAGAGGGATCCGGTTGCCACCTCCTAATAACTAAACAATCTTGGCATCACTAAAATTAGGCCTCAACATTGTGTTTCAATATATGAGGCAACAGGAACCATAAAGCTCCGTTTGTGACATATTCTTACCAATAAAATTGAACCTGAACCTAAACCAAGTTTCCAGGTCTAACAATCACTTTACCAGTAATAAATATGGAGAATAGAGGAACTGCTTAAACATCATGAGAAAGCAATCAGCCAAATTCAAAATGTGGCATATTCTGTAATATGGAGGACTGGCTTCTCCAACAAATGAATTGTATTAAAAACGGGCAGAAGGTATAGAATAAAAGATGTAGTCAGTAAACAACTAAATGCAATGTTTGGAACTTGTTTGGATCCTAATTTGAAAAAACCAGCTATAAACAGCATTTGAGGCTCTCAGAAATTTTTTTTTTTTTTTTTTTTTTTTTGCGGTACGCGGGCCTCTCACTGTTGTGGCCTCTCCCGTTGCGGAGCACAGGTTCCGGACGCGCAGGCTCAGCGGCCATGGCTCACGGGCCCAGCCGCTCCGCGGCATGTGGGATCTTCCCGGACCGGGGCACGAACCCATGTACCCTGCATCGGCAGGCGGACTCTCAACCACTGCGCCACCAGGGAAGCCCTGCTTTTTATCTTCTTGACCTGTGGTCTCAAGCACAATTTTCTCCATTTTCTTTGTCGAAATTAATTGTATACTAGGCAATTTGGTCCATGTCCATGTATGTGAATCTTAGAGGTGGATTAATATGTTCACCTTTAAGGATACAGATTAAGACTATCAATTTACAACGTACTAGCATTCTAACAGGTCCATCAAAGAAGTTAGCAAGTGGCCAGCACAACAAATCTCTGGCTGTTTGCCCTCCAGGTCCACCCGCCACCCTCTCACAGCCCAGGAGGCGGACCACCGTGAGCTACAACAGGCTCCCTCATCCTCAGGCTTTCAGATGGGTCCATCCTTCCCAGCAGTGAGCAGAGGAAGGAAGGAGATTTCCCCAGCTCCCTCCCTGTAGGGTCACCTGGACAGGCTGCATTCTTCCACAGAGAACTCTAGCCTTCAAAGCAGGTGCTCTGAGTGACCTTTGCCTTCCAGGTTTCAGGAACTCCTTCCTCCCCTGTCCCTTTAGGTCTAGGGACAGTAATAGCTCTCAGAATCCCGCACTGTCCACACCTTTGTAAACAGTCCCTTCATTACCACCTCTCTGAACTATCCTAATTTGTGCTTGTTCCTGCTGGGACCATCGGTGAACACTGATTTAGGTACATTTACAGTTTTGCTTTCTGGGAGCTAGCCCAGGCTCTGGTCATCCTCCTAGAAGCCAGCAACTTTCCGGGATTCCTGCTGCTGCCCACACTGCTACTCTTGGTTTAAAGGTGTAAAACCCCACCTCTGGCCCTCCTGTGTCCTGCCCTGTAGGTAGACTGAATGGCAAGAGGCCACTTGGCAGGATCTGCTGGCAAAATTCCTATCACTAAAATTGCTGCTCCATTTCAGAACACAGTTTTCTCCCTTAGACTAGGCATTTATTCCAATAGGAGGTAAATTATCCCTGGAAGAAAGCTAGAGATAAAGTTGGCAGTCAAAGACATCTGTGTTAAATGAGTTTCAGATGTTTTCTGTTTTGGCAGCTAGCTGCAAGCCTGGGTTGAGAAAGGGGAAGATAAAATTCATCTAGATTCTAGATTTTAGGACAATGATTCTCAAGGTGGGTGGGAAGCGTGGTTTACATTGTCTCCTGGAAGTCATTTTGGAAATTGTGGGGAGTCTTTGATTGTGGGCCGTGGCCCAGGGATGCTAGCCTGCCTGTGATTAAGAGATGGTTCCATACAACAGATACTAACTCCACAGGACTTGAATGTCCAGAGAATGTTTACGTTGCTGAAAAACCTGTTTATAATTATCTAGGTGAAAGACTTGTGTTATCTTTTACATGGAAGGAAGGAAGGGAGGGAGGGAGGGTGGAAGGAAGGAAGGAAGGTAGGTAGGTAGGGAGGGAGGGAGGGAGGGAGGAAGGAAGGAAGGAAGGAAGGAAGGAAGGATTTGTATATGGCTTTAATATTTACTCAAATTTCCCAGAATGCAACTACCACATAAATTGAGGAACTATTATACATTGTTTTGTTTGGATTTTACCAAATTGGTCATGATTTTGAAAAATAAGACAACTATCTGCATTTGTATCTGTAGTTTCCAAAGTGATTCTACAAAAATATTCAAGTGCCTGACAGGTGACTTCATTATGTCTTCCAGTGCAGTTGAACCCTACTGTACACACTGAAATGTACAGAGAAAACCTCCCTACATACAATTTAAAAATATGTGTGTAATATAATACACTAATGGAAATATAAAAGAAAGTAGTTATATTATAAATGTTTCATTTGAGATCATCAATGGAGTTTAGCAAAGTACTTTAGAAATCGGTGTTGCATCTGATAAATCTCACAGCAGATCTCACAGATCTCACAGCAAGGTGTTCTGATGACTGAGGATGTCCACTGAAGGAAAATCCCTCTTTGGGAGAAATTACCATGAAACAAGCCGTATGAAGAGAACTAGAAGGAAGCTTAGGTGTCTAAGCTATACACTGGGCCTTATCCTTACTGATAATACTATTTTTCTTTTAACTACCAACTCCTTTCATCTCCCTTTATCATCTGGCATGTAGAAGATACTCAGTGAATGTCAAAAACAGTCACTCAACAAAAATCCCCTTTAGTAAATTAAAGATACTATCATTTATTTCTTGAAACACTGATCAAACAAGCAACAGTGATTTGTAACTTCCATGCAAAGAGATTCTGTAATATTTTATCACATTTTGTAACTTTGGTGAGTGTTATTTCCTAAATAACTTCAAATCTAAATTTGTAGTGTGATTTGCCTGGTGAAAGTTTATCTGGCCAAACTGATGGCCTCAAGGGCCTGAATAAATCAGAAGCTGATATATTTTGTTATGGACATTATATTTCATTTGACAAGTTAGGAAACATCTTGGGCATTTTTTAATGCCCTGAGTGGAATGATAGAGATCAACAAATCATCTGGAAACAGAGCTCCTTTATTAAAAAGAAAATTCAATGAATGCTGTACCCTAAGCCCCACTCCCTTCCCCTGACATACTCCTATTCATGCTTTAGGTCTCAAGACCTTTCCTGATACCCCAAGTTGAGGGTAGAAGCCCTTCATCAGCTCCCATAGCATTTAACACACTATCACAGAAGTTACAAGGGTAACTGTTTAATTACTTATTCACTTTTCCAACTAGAATCCAAGCTCTGAGTGGGCAGGGATCAAACTTATTCATTGTTGTGTCTCATACCCAGCACACAGTAGGTCATCAGTGCTTAGTCAGTCATTCAACGAGTTAATTAAGTGCTTAGCATACTGCCAAATGGCAGTGTTGGCTTCTACATTGTTCCACTGGGCAGTCAGGAAAGACAGGATGCACCTTTAAGCCTCCTGTGGTTCCCACTGAACACCATCAGACTCAAGTTCTGTGCTTTCTACACCTCCTCCTGCACACTCCAAGACTCTTGTGTTTCGTCTATCAACTTCACCACCAGTTAAGGTGGAGTGACAAGGTGTGGGAAGCTCTGTTCTTAGTCATTTGTTTGATTGTTCAGTTGTGCTAAAATTTTAGCATGCTGGGCCTCGCCTCCGGAGTTTCTAATTCGAGAGTTTTAGGAGGAGGTGCGGCAATAATCTGCATTACTAACAAGTCCCCAAGTGATGCTGGTACTACTGATCAAGAGACAATACTTTGAGAATCACTGGCTGAGTAAGAAGTTCCAGCCACTGTTATCCCCCCACCAGATCTTTAAAGACATCTCCAATTTTGAATTTAAGAAATGTGTCCCTTGCTGTAAAAGAGTTGTAGATAGCAAGAAGTAGGTAGAGAGAATATGGAATACCAAAAGGCTCCTGAATATATTCCAAACACCTTAGGATGAACCTGGTTCTGGCTTTTTGGTTAGGCTAGGGAAGAGGGAGAGAATCAGAACAGAGAATCAGGGAGAATCATAGGCTAGGGAAGAGGGAGAGAATCAGAATAGAGAATCAGAGAGAATCAGAAGGCCACTTCCCATGGAGAAGCCAAGCTGAGACCTGGCAAGGTAGAGGATGATGGGCCAGTAAAAGTTTCTAGGATCTGGGACCTCAGTCATCTTTGTGTAGGTCTGCTCACAGCAAACATATCCACCTCTTATCTCTGCTTGAATGAGGACCTCATAATTCTAACAGCCTTAGTTAAATCTGAAGATATTCCAATGCACCTGTGTTTTAGTCTGTGCAGGCTGCTATAACAAAACACTATAGACTGGGTGGCTTATAAACAACAGACATTTATTTCTCACAGTTTTGGAGTCTGGATCAAGGCACTGGCAGGTTTGGTATCTGCCCACTTCCCGGTTTATAGATGCTATCTTCTTGCTGAACCTCACATGGTGGAAGGGGGCAAGGGAACCCTCTGGGACCTCTTTTATAAGGGCACTAACCCTGTTCATGAAGCTTCTAACCTTATGACCTAGTCACCTCCCAAAGATCCCCAAATATCATATTGAGTGTTAGAATTTAATGTGTGAAACTGGCAGGGGTTGGGGAGAGACATAAGCACTCAGTCTATAGAAAATCTACTTTTTA
Organism: Neophocaena asiaeorientalis asiaeorientalis; assembly: GCF_003031525.2. Taxonomy (NCBI): domain Eukaryota; kingdom Metazoa; phylum Chordata; class Mammalia; order Artiodactyla; family Phocoenidae; genus Neophocaena; species Neophocaena asiaeorientalis. The sequence continues at coordinate 7,469,252 of NW_020172731.1, read as the reverse complement.
AAACCTTTGTTATTTAGTTCAAGTTTAACAGTGAGCATTTATTACCTATTACCTAATAGGAGCAAAGTTTCTGACAAGATGTGGAGTTGAAATATGTACTTTTTAGCTGTCTTGCAACATGTGTGCTTTTTCTTAAATAAGTGATCTCCTTAAAATTACTGATCAGAGGGGCTTCCCTGGTGGCGCAGTGGTTGAGAGTCCGTCTGCCGATGCAGGGGACATGGGTTCGTGCCCTGGTCTGGGAGGTTCCCATATACCGCGGAGAGGCTGGGCCAGTGAGCCATGGCCGCTGGGCCTGCCCGTCCGGAGCCTGTGCTCCGCAACGGGAGAGGCTACAACAGTGAGAGGCCAGTGTACAGAAAAAAAAAAAAAAAAAAAATTACTGATCAGATAATTAACTCTTGCTGTATCTGCCTAAGCAGCTACTTTTTTTTTTTTTTTCCTGTATGTCCTTTTTCTTTTGGAGAGAAGGAAAAAAAACACTTTTTCCTCTATCCTTATGTTCAGTACCTGTGACCCTGCAAATGAAATTAACAAAAGACAGATTAACAGGAAAAAAAAAGCATACAAGTTTTATTTGATGTTAATACATTTATGCAGCATGGGAGGGCTTCATAAAAAAGAAATGAAAAAACCCAAAGTAGTGATTAGACCTGAGAGTTTACATACCATTATATCAAAGAGCAATAGATTATAGAGACGTGATAAGACAAAGGAAAGGAGTTTGGACTTCTATGGGCAGCAAATATGGGGAAGCTAAATAGACGCGGGAAACTAACAGAAGATGAAGGTTATTTTGGTAAGGTTTGTTTATGCAGATTCAAGTTGGTGCCATTTCCAGTGATGAGATATCTCCTCTTCCTAGTACAGGAGAGAAGAAGGAGGACATCTTCACAAAGGGAAATTTGTGCCCTAATTTTAGACAGAAAGGGAGAAGGTAGAGAGCTTTTCCTGTGTCTGCTGTTTATCCGTTCCCTGTAGCTCAAAATAATCCCTATGCCAAAGTGGCATATTTTGGGCTTGCATATTCTAATCCCTTTCACTTTCTACAATGTAAGATCCCTTAGAAAAGGTAAGGATCTCCAAGATAGAGTTGATCCAAAACTAAATGTTTTCCTCTTTCCCATACATGACAAGGCCCAAATAGTGGACTGAAATAGAAAAAACATTGATCTTTATTAAAATTAAGAATTATTTCCTGCTCACCTGAGTTTGGGACCAATATCCACACCTACTGCACATACAAGCTTAATAACCATTAGGCTTGTGTTATAATGTTGATATCATAGAGTTTAAGTTGTAACTTTTTTTTTCTTTAATCACCAAAGTCTTATCATTCAAGTATTCTTTGGAAGGTAACCAACCAATTGTTCTTTATTTCTTGATGAAACATTTTGAGTGTCCAGACTATGTATAATGAACACCTCTGAACCCACCATTCTGCTTGATAAATAAAACGTTTTAGATATTTTTTAAACCTTTTGTGACATTTTCTCCTGAATCTCATTTCATTCCCTGAAGTATATAAAACAATGAATGTTTTTTATAACTACCTACATATGTAAGCCTTTAAAAACAATAAGTAGTATTATTTTGCTTATTTTAAGCCTTATATAAATAGCATATTGGATCTTCTTCTGCAACTAGGTTTTTACCCAACATTATCTGAGACATATTCATACTGATATCCACAGTTTTAATTCATTAATATGTAGAACTATATACCACAACATGCTTAGTATTTTTCCAATTTATAGCAATTTTGTTTACATCCTTGCTTCTATAAGGAATACTCAATGGATATTTCTATAAATATCTCCTTGCATGCATGTGCAAAACTTTCTCTAGAATACATGCTCCAAATCACATTGCTGGACTAAAGCATATGCACACCTTCAACTTTTCTAGATATTGTCAAATTACTTTCCAAAGAGGTTGTTCCAATTTCGTTCCCATCAGCAGTGTTTGACAGCTCCCATTGTTCTCATGATATCGTCAATATTTATACTTTTTGCTAATTTGATGGGTGTGAAGTAGTATATTACTTTAAAAATAAATTTTCCTGATTGTTGGAGAGGCTGAGCATCTTTTCACATGTTTATTGGAAACTACAGTGCCCTCTTCTGTGAAGAATAACTTGTTTGCCCATTTTTCTTTAGGTCTCCTTGCTTTGAAAGAACCTTCAATTTTATCACTGTGTGTTGAAAATATATTTCCCAGTCTGAGATTTTTTTGTTTAATTTTGTTTTTCTTTCTTAATATATAGAAGTTTTAAATCTTGTGCAGGCAACTTTCAGTGATTTCTACTGGTGTTTTTTTTTTTTTTTTTTTTTTTTGCGGTACGCGGGCCTCTCACTGTTGTGGCCTCTCCTGTTGTGGAGCACAGGCTCCGGACGCGCAGGCTCAGCGGCCATGGCTCACGGGCCCAGCCGCTCCACGGCATGTGGGATCTTCCCGGACCGGGGCACGAACCCGCGTCCCCTGCATCGGCAGGCGGACTCTCAACCACTGCGCCACCAGGGAAGCCCTCTACTGGTGTTTTTGTTTTATCTTTTGACCTAAGAGTTGGAGGATAATTTATATCCTACAATCTTTCTAAAAGTTTTACTTTTCACATTTAGGTCTTTAATCTTCTTGGAATTGACTTATTTATTGGTGTGAGGTAGGGATCTAATTTTATTTTATTTTTTATGTATAGATAAGCATTTTTCTGGTAAGATTTAACAAGCAGTCCTTTTCCCCACTGATTTGTAATATCATGTCTGTCATGTCAGATGTATAGAGATGTATGGAGTCTTGTGCTGGGCTCTGTTCTGTTCCATTGGTCCATTGTCTGTTATCTTATTTTAAAATGATGGTAAATAAAGCAAAGCAGTAAAGTGATCCTCCTCCTCTCCACCTTCTTGTTGGTCTTTAACATTTTGACCACAGGTAGTCCTTCGTTCTCCCATATTTTGACTACATACAGTCCTTTGTTTTCCTATATAAATAAAATATCAATTAGTCAAGTTCAGCCTTAAAACAGAATAGTTTTTTTTTTTAATAAATGTATTTATTTATTTATTTGTGGCTGTGTTGGGTCTTTGTTGCTGCACGGGGGCTACTCTTTGTTGTGGTGCATGGGTTTTCTCATTTTGGTGGCTTCTCTTGTGCAGAGCATGGGCTCAAGGTACATGGGCTTCAGTAGTTGTGGTGCACAGGCTCAGTGGTTGCAGCTCATGGGCTCTAGAGCTCAGGCTCAGTAGTTGTGGCGCATGTGCTTAGTTGCTCCGCGGCATGTGGGATCCTCCTGGCCCAGGGCTAGAACCCGTGTCCCCTGCATTGGCAGGCGGATTCTTAACCACTGAGCCATCAGGGAAGCCCAAAACTGAATAGTTTTTAAAAACTGAATAGGTTTTAATAACTGAATACTTGCACCTATTTTACTCAGTTTGAGGCATACACTAGCTAGAAGAAATGCACATTTATTTGAAGCTTTAAAAGTCCTGAGAACAACTGTCCAGACACTTCCTGGAACCATTTCTGTGGTGGCTTTAGAGAGAATGGCTTGGCCAAAACTTTGTTTTCCTAATCCCAGGGAAGATACAAACTCAGCAGATGGGTGGTGCTCCAAGTGATTTGCCCAAAGACCTCCCACTGATATCTCCATGAACTTGCAGCTTGGATTACTCAGTGAGGTCACCCCATGCAGGTTTATGGGCAGATGGCCAAACCTTGACACAAGGCTGCAGTCAGATCCCCAAACAAGTACATACACATAAGCCTCCTGCTTGCCTATAGCTTGAACCCACAGTCATTATCAATTAGGAACAACTCCAAAGAAGAGTATATCTAATCAACCTGGCTTGATGTCTTTGAGCACTTAATCTTCAGATAAGTTTTAGGACAGACAATATTTGTAAAAATCCTATATCCATATGTAATTTTCTAATGCATCAAGCTGAAGTAACAAGTGCCCTATTTGCCTTATAAAACTCTAACCTTAGTATAATTTGCAGCTAAGTCTAAAATTGGAAGAGAACTTAAAAATAATGTAGGTCAGTGGCAGTTCCCAGCCTTGGCTGTGCTTTAGAATTACTTTGGTAGTTTTTAAAAAGGCTTAATACCCCAGCTGCACAATAAATTAGATTGGAATGAGAGACACAAGTATCAGTATTTTTAAAGCTGTTTGAGTGATTTTGTTGTGTAGCCAATGTTGAAAACCATTGACTTAGTTCAAACCTTTAGCATTAAGAAAATGAGACTTTGAGAGGTTAAGTGACTTTAAATCATGTCCAAATTTACACTGCCTAATACGGTAGGCTTAGCCATATGTGGCTTTTTAAATTTAAATTTATTGGAATTAAATAAAATTAAAAATTGAGTTCCTCAGACACACTAGCCACTTTTCAGGTGCTCAATACCCACATGTGGCTAGTAGCTACCATATTGGACAACATAGATAACAGAAATTTCCATCATCATAGAAAGTTCTCTTGGTCATTGCTGTAACAGAAATAATTCCACATGTATTTTTAACATCTTTCTTTGAAACATGGCAAAAGATCATCTTGTACCTAACTGTGAGTTGGATTTTCTTTCTGTCTAGTCGTTTGGTAACTTCAGAAGCATTTTAAACTATTATTACAGAATGATTAGTATAATAAAATGGTTTTTAAACAAGTATAACAACATTAGCATGTATACCTGTGAGGCACCTAATACCACAATAAAAGCAACAGCTTCTTGGGCAAATATAGACAGTGATTTAAATCTGAGAAACCCACTCCATCTCCACCCCCAAATCAATGGATAATGATCCACGAGGTCAATTTCTTCCTTGATTGACAAGGAAAGCATATGGGGGAAGGGAGAATGGAGAACTACAATTTCCCAATGACTAGTTCGTTGAACTCAGAGCCAACTCATAAGCTTGTCTAGGCACTGTCTTGGCCCAAGCAGAGTATAAAGGAAGTTGGTAGAGAACAGTCTTCTCCTCCTTTAAGACTGAAAACAAAACACAAAACACATATGAGAACTAAGCTGAAGTTCTATAATAGGATTTATTACTAACACTGTCTTTTTAAAAAATATTATAGGACAAATTTTTATCACCTAAAGCTTCTTGAGCTCTTATAGTAAACATACCATGGAACAGATCTCATAAAGCAGGCCTTGGTGTTAAAGAGATACAAATCTATTGTGTTGGTTGTATTTTTGTTGCTGCAAGCATCTAGAAAAATACCAACATTTTTTAACTTTGTTTTTTCAGTTGTGTTATGAAATTGAAACTTAATACCACTGTACGAGAATACATTGTTCCTTGTCTTGTGGCTTAAATTTTGTATTCCCAGGTGCATTATATCAAGCAGTGAGATAGCCATGCCCAGGTCTACACGAGAGGGAGACAGAAAGCCAATAGTATAACAAAGAGCCAACTTCAGTGATTACAGCATGCTAGGTACTGTTCTGAGCATTTTACATCATTTAATTCTCACAACAACTCACAATGAGATAAGTGCTATTATTACCCTCATTTTACAGATGAAGAACCTGAAGGACCAAGAAGTTAAGTAATTTGCTCAAGGCCAAACAGCTAGTCAGTGGTAGAATTGAACTTCCAACCTTGGCAGTCTAACTCTAGAGCCCAACATCTTTTTTTTTTTTTTAATACATCTTTATTGGAGTATAATTGCTTTACAATATTGTGTTAGTTTCTGCTGTATAACAAAATGAATCAGCTATATGCATACATATATCCCCATATCCCGTCCCTCTTGTGCCTCCCTCCCACCTCACCCCCTAGGTTGTCACAAAGCACCGAGCTGATCTCCCTGTGCTATGCAGCAGCTTCCCACTAACAATTTATTTTACATTTGGTAGTGTATATATGTCAATGCTACTCTCTTACTGAGTCTCTGCCTCCCCTTCCCCCATTCTAAGAGTTTTACAGTGTCTGGCCTTACATTTAGATCTTTAATCCATTTTGAGTTTATTTTCGTGTGTGGTGTTAAGAAGTGTTTTAATTTCATTCTTTTCCATGTAGCTGTCCAGTTTTCCCAGCACCACTTATTGAAGAGGCTGTCATTTCTCCATTATATATTCTTGCCTCCTTGATCAAAGATAAGGTGACCATACGTGCTTGGGTTTATTTCTGGGCTTTCTATCCTGTTCCATTGATCAATATTTCTGTCTTTGTGTCAGTACCATACTGTCTTCATTACTGCAGCTTTGTAATACAGTCTGAAGTCCGGGAGCCTGATTCCTCCAACTCCGTTTTTCTTTCTCAGGATTGCTTTGGCTATTCAGGGTCTTTTGTGTTCCCATACAAATTGTAAAATTGTTTGTTCTAGTTCTGTGAAAAATGCCATTGGTAATTTGATAGGGATTACATTGAATCTGTAGATTGCTTTGGGTAGTATAGTCATTTTCACAATGTCAATTCTTCCAATCCAAGAACATGGTATATCTCTCCATCTGTTTGTATCACCTTTGATTTCTTTAATAGTGTCTTATAGTTTTCTGCATACAGGTCTTTTGTCTCCTTAAGTAGGTTTATTCCTAGGTATTTTATTCTTTTTGTTGCAATGGTAAATGGGAGAGTTTCCTTAATTTCTCTTTCAGAATTTTTGTTGTTAGTGTATAAGAATGCAAGAGATTTCTGTGCATTAATTTTGTATCTTGCTACTTTACCAAATTCATTGATTAGCTCTAGTAGTTTTCTGGTGGCATCTTTAGAATTTTCTATGTATAGTATCATGTCATCTGCAAACAGTGACAGTTTTACTTCTTTTCCGATTTGGATTCCTTTTATTTCTTTTTCTTCTCTGATTGCTGTGGCTAAACCTTCCAAAACTGTGTTGAATAACAGTGGTGAGAGTGGGCAACCTTGTCTTGTTCCAGATCTTAGAGGAAATGGTTTCAGTTTTTCACCATTGAGAACGATGTTGGCTGTGGCTTTGTCATATATGGCCTTTATTTTGTTGAGGTAAGTTGCCTCTATGCCCACTTTCTGGAGAGTTTTTATCATAAATGGGTGTTGAATTTTGTCAAAAGCCTTTTCTGCATCTATTGAGATTATCATAAGGTTTTTATCAAACTTCAGTTTGTTAATATGGTGTATCACATTGATTGATTTGCATATACTGAAGAATCCTTGCATTCCTGGGATAAACCCTTCTTGATCATGGTGTGTGATCCTTTCAATGTGCTGCTGGATTCTGTTTGCTAGTGTTTTGTTGAGGATTTTTGCACCTATGTTCATCAGTGATATTAGTGATATTAGTGATATTTTCTTTTTTCGTAGCATCTTTGTCTGGTTTTGGTATCAGGGTTATGGTGGCCTCGTAGAATGAGTTTGGGAGTGTTCCTCCCTCTGCTATATCTTGGAAGAGTTTGAGGAGGGTAGGTGTTAGCTGTTCTCTCAGCGTTTGCTAGAATTCACCTGTAAAGCCATCTGACCCTGTAGAGCCCAACATCTTAATTGCTCTGCTCTATTATCAACATGTACTCACTTCACGGTCATGGTTTTGTCTTATCAAGGTCAAGATCAGAGACACTGGATTGAACTGGTCCACTTGAGTGGGAAAAAGGACCTCAGGGTGGCAAGGTGAAAATGCAAGCCTGTGTGACCTTAACCCCAGGTTTCCCAAGATTGCTTTATTGGGGGGACCCCTCATCTTCACTTTGACAGTTATCCCCTCTACTCCCTGACACTACACACCGACATGGCTTTGCAAGGGCAACAGTACTAGCTGCAACAAAAACTATTACCAGAGTCGAGGAAAGAAAAGGGGAGGGGCTCAAAATAAACAGCAGTAGCTACAGATGCTCCTCCAGTGGTTACACAATAGTCCCCGGTGTCTGGGCCCTGGATAGACTCGGGGGAGTAAGGTTTCCTGGCTCCCGGTAGGAGGCTGAGATGGACAGATATCAGCATTCATTAGGCCATTATATAAAGCATCACCTTTCTTAAGGCCATATTCTCTCCTTTGTAACCTTGACAAATCTCAGCGTGTTTCCGCATTTCATCCAGGAATATAAATAAGAAGCACAGTCTGTCCCGGTGTTGCTAGTTCTCCAGCCTGAATGAGCCGAACTATTTTCTCCCCCAGACAGCAGCAGAGTGGTGTTCTTTGGGTCTTTCACACCCTCTGTGTTTCTTTGCTTATTGTGCTACAAACAAATGCAACTCTCCCGCACAGCCTTGCTTTAAGCGCTTTGGACTTGTCCCACCCTCCTAGAGATTCCATATATCTGTGTGTTTGTGTGTGTGTGTGTGCGTGTGTAATAAGCTTCATTATTTAGAGAAGTTTTAGGTTCACAGTGAAACTGAGCAACAAGTACAGAGGTTTCACATATACCCCCTTTCCCCATACCTACACAGCTTCACCCACTGTCAGCTTCCCCATCAAAGTGGTGCATTTGCTACAACTGATAAAACTACACTGGCACATCATAATCACTCAAAGTCCGTGGTTTACATAACGGTTCCCTTTTTATGGGTGTTGTACATTTTACGGGTTTTGACAAATGTATAATGACCTGTATCCATCACTATAGGATCATTCATCATGTGTATACTTCACTCCTGTGACGCCCCACCTGCTTTTTCGATAATTCAGAGACGGTCCCATTGTTTCTGGGAAGCTTGTAAGCTGATTCTCGCTGTGAATTCACTCCCAAGGCCTTTGCACTTGGCCTGACAATGAGTGACAGCACAGGAGGCTGGGACTTCAAGATGCTTCTCAGGCAGCCAGCCTAGGAGCCAGAATCTTGCAGTTGCCTTGGCAACGGTTGAAGTTTCTTGTCCTGGGCTGAAAAGCATGATGTGTCTACATTTGTGAAAAGTCTATTTTACACTCTCAGTCTGCCTGGGGCATAAATATGCCAGGAATGGAACCCTCAGGGTTGGATTTCCTTTTTCTGATTTTGAAACAGAGGGGAAAATATCTACAATAGGAAGTGAACAGGAGGCCAGCACACATCTCATACTACGTATCGGGTTCAAATATTCCAACACAGCCACAGTCTAAGCTGGTCAAAGTGTTAAGCTTGTACAGGATTTTGTTTCAAATGCAGCAATATTTTTTAGGCCATTATCGATAGAAAGAATTGAATTCCTTTTGGCTGGGACTTCCTGTGCCATCACTTGTATTTTTAAACCCTAACACAGAGAGTCTTGAAAGAGGAAAAAGTTTAACATCCTTTAGTGACTGCATATTTAATTATGCCTGATATATCTGCGGTGTTATTTAAAGAACTCAGAGCACTCTCCAAATGGGAGTTGTTCTAGTCTAAAACGCTTAGGAAGCCCATCAGTCTTGAATTAGACAACAGACATCCTCTCCGTTTCAGCTTTCTTTTCCAATTGACGCTTCTGTTTGCGCTCAAAGAGTTGCAATTTCCTTGATTATCTCTCCTTCAAAATTCTCCAGACCGTTGCTTATCGCAAAGCCCAAATGCCTGCCTATCCCAGTTACAGGTATGTAAATAACGTTTCATCTTTCTTCCTTCCTTTGAAGAGTGAAGTATGTGGTCTCTAACGAACATCCGCCAGACTTTATTTTAGAGCTAGGAGAATAACTGGATTTCCCGCAGCATCAAGATTCACATGTTTCTACTCTCCTGTAACCTGAAACATGAGGGGTGGCCACCTACCCAAGTGGTTATGTGACCTGGGCAAGAGCGGCCAGGCCAGCAGTCAGACAAAAGAGAGCACTTGGTACTAAGTCAGTCTACGAGCCTCTCCCAATCCTAACATCCAGGTTGGGTCAGACCTGCTCCCGCCCATCTTTTGGTATCAAAGGAGAAAAAAGATTATAGACTAAGCGCTTTTTATGTTTTTCCTCCCTTCCCCTAGCAGAGGATATCAGGGGCCATAGGACAGTGGGGAATAACATCAGAAGTGCCCCCAGTTGGCAGCAACAAAGGGCTGTGTTGAAAGCAGGTTGAGCACCAAGGGAGACATGTGATCACATCTAGAGCAGACTCTGCTCACTGGCCTCACACCTCTGTCCTGGTCTGAGAGGAGGAAATTTGTTATCTGTTATCTTTTGGGACTCTATACATAATAGATGCTTGAGAAAGGATTCAATGCCATGAAGGATCGTACACGGAGGAGAGGACAGAGGAAAGCTGGTTCTTCACTTTAAGGAGCTTCCAAGATGGCTCTGGCATGTTTGTCTCCCAACACACACACCATGATTGGAGCACGTACAGGCAGCAAGCTCTTCAGAGGGAGGGGGGACTGATTCCAGAGAGGGTGGAGGGTAGACTCAGCGAGGAAATCCTCACAGAGATGATGTTCAAATTAGGATCTGAAGGAGGAACAGAGATTGGCCTTGTTGAAAATAAAGGCAAGAGAGGCATTCTACACAAAAGATAGTCAGGAGTCAGATGCAAAATACCAAGGGACCACATATTATATGATTCCGTTTATGTGAAATGTCCAGAAAAGGCAAATTTATCAAAATAGAAAGTAGATTAGTAGTTACCTGGGGCTGGAAGTGGGAATGGGGACTAACTACCAATGGGCACAAGGAATCTTACCAGGGGAATAAAGTGTTCTACAACTGGACTGTGGTGATTGCACCTCTCAGTAAAGTTAGCAGAAATCACTGAATTGTACACTTGAAATGGATGAATTCTATGATATGTAAAATATACCTCAATAAAGCTGTTTTTTTTTTTTAAAAAAAAAAAGGGTGGGAACTTGTCATCCCACTTGTACAATCTGGTACATGGTAAAGGTTCAAAAAAAGATAAAATGTCATCCCATGGTTAATGTTTAAATACCAGTACCTGTAAAACACTCAGCACAGAATCTGGCACGTGTGAACACTCAAGCAGTTTCCTATTATTATAACAGCTAAATATCAACCACTGTAAACACTAAAAGGAAATGCAATAAAATATATTTTTTGATGCATATATATTTTACATAGGTCAGATCATCTTGTATAAGATATCTATAAGAGACCTATGTAAGTTATATCAATATAAGATAGTGTATCTATATAAGATATCCTGTATCCCACTTTTACTCTATTTATCATACTTTCTGCATTATATTATATAAGTTTTTCTTAGGCATTCCATGATGACATAGAGTATACCATATGGCTAAACATAATTTAAACCTTCATTGATGGACATTTAGCTTTTCAAGTTTTGCTTATAAATAACTTTAATGAACATCTTTTCCCTTAAGTCTTAGGGTATTCATAGAGATGACTGGAAATGTGTGTGAAATAGAATTACAGGGTCCAAGCGTACACGCACGGTTAGTGCTGTCGCTGCTGCACGTTGCCAGCTTGCTTCCCTGGAAGTGCCATTTATGCTGCCACCGACACCATATGAAATACTGATTTTACCACACAGTGGCCTTGAATGCTATTTTTAAATCTTGGTTAATCTGATAGGTGAAAAGTGGTACTGTTTCTTTCACTTGAAGTCTCTGTGGTTGGTTACTAGTGAGTCTGAACACCTACCCAGTGTTTATTAAGCATATATTACTTCTGTGAATTGTTGGCTTGCGGCTTCTATGCCTTCTTGTCTTTTGGGATTTCAGTGTTTCTTATGGTCTTGTATGTGTGAATTCTCCTTTAACTCTCCTTTGTCTTATTTTTCTCCCAGGTATCTGTGTTTTCTTTCATTTTATTAACAATGGATTGAAATTCTAAATGCTCATAGAATTAAGGTCACTTTTTAAAGCAGATTTGTAGAAGATGCAGAAATAGGCATGGGGGTAGCAGTGGAGGGAAGGAGAGAATACCTCATTCTTTGCCTGCTGTATAATTTAGCCTGAGTGTACAAGTCTGTGAGTGCATCTCCCCAGTGTTCCCTTCATGGTCACAGTTTACCTGTCATTGTTCAGCAACACTTCCTAATCCAACTATCGACTGTCAAAGCACCAACGGCCCTCTGGATCTCAGGACTGACTTAGGATTAAATTGAAATCCAAGAGTTGTGTAACATTGTCCTTATATTAAATTTTTTCTCAGAGCTCCTAGCACCAAAATATCAAATCACAGTTTGGTAATATCTCTTTGATCAGTAAGCAACTTAATAAGAACTTTATTACTCTCCCTGTAGATCAACCTAAGAGTAGAAATGTCAGATAATCACTAAGGAATTTGTCAAGCGGATCTATTCAATAGGTGTAAACCAAGAGGGTTATCATCATTCATTATGAAACATTCATACTTGCTGTATTGGTTTCTATCGTCGGTAAGAATTCACTATTCTGGACCTATGTTCTCTCAAAACTGAATCTTGAGAACCTCTTCCTAAAAATTACTTGTTAACATAGACGGAAAATGTTCACTTTTTAGAAATCAGTGTTAGAAAATAGTAAAGGTATTTGAGAATCTCCTTAAATACGTAATTTGTTAGGTTAAAAATAATGGAAAAACTGATCTTCAAAGGTGGTACTAGCTGTGTGACTTTGGGAAAATTTGTTTCTGAATCTGTCCTCTTCTATAAAATAGAAAAAAAAAACTTTACTCCAGTCCTATGCGATAGCTATAAATTGTAAATCATTAAGCCCATCATACTCAGATATTCTTTGATTCTTAGGCCAAGGAAATTAACTGGAAGGTCAAGTGGCTTAATTCCTTGATGACTCCATCTAGGCAGAAGAATGAAGGACTATTACGTGCTGTTTGTTTCTCAGAGCAGGGTGCTAGGTACTTTTACCTTCTTATTAAACCTCCAGAACACTTGCCGCTGCTCCCATTTCAATGATGAGGAAACTGAAGCGTGAAGAAATTATCCTGCTTTTCTCACAGTGACAGATGCTTGCCTGTGACTCATTTCTGGTGTTTCTCGCATTTAACTCGTGCCTAATTTGTTGGACTTGTCAACCAGTGCCCTACATGACATGTCCATTTTGACAGCTAATAGGCATCTCAGACAAAATGAAAACAAGCTCCTGACCTGGCCCTCAAAACATGCCCTTCCCACGATTTTTCCCACTCAGTAAATGACAACTTCATTATTCCAGGGCTCAAACCAAAAACCTCAGAGTTGTGTTCAACTCCCTGCAACCCCATTCCGATCTTTAAAAAAAACTGCCAACTCCATCTTCAAAGAATAACCAGAATCTGGACCACTTCTTACACTTTCACACCAGCATTGTGGCTGAAGCCACCCATGACTCTCACCTATATTGTTAAAGTATGCTCCTAAGTGGTTCATTTCTGCCCTTTTCCCTCTTAGCCTATTTGTACAGAGCTGCCAGAATGATCCTGCTAAAATGAAGGTATGATCACATGATTTTGCTGTTCAAAACCTGCCAGTGATTTCCTGTGTGACTCAGAGTAAGAGCCAAAGACCCACAGTGGCTTCAAGGCTTCACACAGCCTGGCTCTCCATACAGCTGACCACACTTTCTAAACTTCCCTCTGTTGCCATGCTGTGCCCTCGGACAGGGCTGCTCTAACTCCAGATTCCACCATGGCTCACTCCCTCGCTTCCTCCTGACTTTTTTTTTTTTTTTTTTTTTTTTTTTGCGGTACACGGGCCTCTCACTGTTGTGGCCTCTCCCGTTGCAGAGCACAGGCTCCGGACACGCAGGCCCAGTGGCCATGGCTCACGGGCCCAGCCGCTCCGCGGCACGAACCCGTGTCCCCTGCATCGGCAGGCAGACACTCAACCTCTGCGCCACCAGGGAAGCTCCCTCCTGGCTTTTATTCAAAAGCTACCTTCTCCACGAGGACATCCTTCATCACCCTATCTAAACTTTCAACCATTCAATCACTCACATCCTCATTCCTGCTTCATTTGTTTCTTTCATGCATATCACCAATAAACTACATGTTTTACTTCTTTGTCTCCTGTCTCTAGAATATAATCTCCATGGGGCCAGGGATTTTGGTCTGTTCATTCTCTGTTGTATTCCCAGTGCCTAATGCATGGTGCGTATACCATAAATATTTGTTGAATAAGTGAATGCGTTTGTAACTGATATCTGCTTTGCTCCCCTTGTGTGGTGTCCTCCATCTCACATGAGATCATCCCTTGCTGACACTAAATTTTCTTCACATCACTTGTGCCTTTATCAGGTGGCATAGGACTTCCTTAAAGTTTCCCATGCCTCTCTCCAGGCTTTCTTCTAGATCTTCTTGACCAGTTCTGGGTCACATGACAATCCCTAGTTCAATCACTGGCAGAAAGGAACAGGACCACCACAACTGTCATTGTTTAATCATGATTTATTCCCTGCGCCTGGGCAGATGGCTGCTGGAATGAAATTAGTTTAATAAGGGGATGATTTTATATAGGAAAATAAGTGCCTGCCAAATCCGTGAATCACAGTTTCATGTCGGTGATCACATTTGAGCTTCAACATCCTTATGAGGAAGGGTAGGCAGGTATCCTGACCATTTTTACAGAAGTGAAAACAAAGACATGGAGAGGTTCTCAACATGCCAAGGGCACACAGTATTTCAGAGGCAGGCCCAGCGTGGTCAACCCAGGTTCTGGGTTCTGGAGAAGCAGGGTGGTTGAGAGAAGCAGAGTCAAGCAGGAATCAGAGACCCAGAAATTCGTTTTCACTCCACACAAAAAACTATATGACCTTCAGTGGTTAAGAATCTGCCTTCCAATGCAGGGGACTCAGGTTCGATCCCTGGTCAGGGAACTAAGACCCCATATACTGCGGGACAACTAGGCCCGCGCTCTGCAACAAAGAGGCCACCAGCCACAACGAAAGATCCCTCATGCCACAACTAAGACCCGATACAGCCAAATTAAAAAAAAAGAAAAAAACTATGTGACCTCAAACAGCTGTTTTGATCCCTCGGGGCCTCAGTTTCTTCATCTATAAAATGACAATAACATCTGTTTCTTGTTCTGGAACTGTGCATAGGCTGATTAATCATTAAGGTTCTCTTCTTATCTATTAAACTCCAGCTCAGGCAGAGACACAAGAGTGAGTTATTGGACTTTGAACCCTGCAGAGCCAGAAGAGAAGAATTAGATTTCTTTGTAATGATATATTTGTTAAACCCCTTTTGTTCTGAAAATAAATATAAAGATGAACTTTCAAAACCTAGTCTGTTCCTGAGGCTTGCCCCTGCATTGCATCGTTAAATCTTTATAGTTCTGGCTTTGGTATTTCATGAACACGGGCTTCCTCAGCAGGTTGTCTATTCCTCATTTAGAGATCAAGTCCCCGTGAATCCACAGTTGGAAGGTTCCTTTGCAGAGGCCCTTCATGGTGGACATCGCAGAGGCCTTTGTAGCTTGAGAGTGATGAAATCCTGAAACCTTGCTGGCCAGGGTCCCAGTGCATACCATTGCTGGGCTGCCATCCTTCTAAATCCAGCTTCAGCTTCTCACTCCCATGAATAATTCACATAATTCACATATGTCACCTGCCTGAGAGATTCAAGTGTTTCCGCTAAAAGAGTGGCTTTGTGAGGGCAATGGAAGGAAAAAGGGTATTTAATAATTTACTGAACATTGCATTTCAAGATCTATACCAATATGATGCATTTTCCAACCTTCTAACTCCATAGATCTAGAGCTTTTCCCTTTCTCCAGTGTCAAAATTGGTATTTAATAACTACTTCCTTTTGGATACAAATCTAAGTTGTTCTACATATTATCTTACGTGATTTTACAATTAAGAAAAAATAGGTAACTTGCACAAGGTTGTTTAGCTGGTTAAGAACAGAGTTGAGACTGGATCCTAGGGCTGCCTGGGAAGTGTTATACCAAGTGTTACAATTTTCATACTTTCAAAATAAACATTTCTTTGTACACTTATTTGTACCTTAAATCACCCGCTGTTAGAATTTTAGGGTACATCATTTCTGAAAAACATGGATAGGGAATCTTACTTGAAGAAAGCTGCTTACAAGTTTATTACTTAAGCCAGGCTTAAGTAATTGGCAATGTTTTCTGTAAAGGGTCAGATAGTAAGTATTTGAGGCTTTGTGGGCCAGATAATTTCCATTGCAACAGCTCAACTCTGCCGTGGCTGTGAAAAGGCAGCCCCAGGCAATATGTAAACAAAACAGCATGGCTGTGTTTCAAGAAAACTTTACAAGAACGGGTGGTATGCTACCTTTGGCCCCTGGGCTATTGTTTGCTGACCTCTGACTGAGGCTGTGGTGCTATTAGGGCTGTGCACGTTTTTACACTTTAAAAGGCATTAATAAAAAATATATGTCTCTGATTTTCTGAGTCAGCTGGGAAGGTGAAATTTGTTTCACAAAATATTCATCCCGGTGCTCCAGAAAAGTCTCCACACATTTACCTCACCAATATACTCCACAGACTTGACTGAAACATTATAGATTCAAAGAATGTTAGTGCACAGACATATCTGAGATAATTTCATCTAAGTCCCTCATTGTACAGATGGGGAAACAAAGGGAGTTCTTCAACTTCTCATGCAAAAGAAGTACAAGCAGAATTTGGACAACCAATAATTGATGAGTATAGAACTTAATGTGTGGTTGAAATATTGTTATTTCTTTGCCAAAGAATAAACTATATTATATGTATAATCAACTATATAATATATATAAGAAACTATATAAAATGCATCCTGATAACTTCCTGTCTTACCTTAGTCATATTACAGAGAGTCCGTTGCTCCTACAAGACATTGTAAAGTCTTTTAAAAATATCAGACAGAAAACTATAAAAAGCGGCCTTATGTTCCTAGACTTGAGCAACTATCTTTTCACAATGTCGCTCTTCTGTATCCTTTCATTACTGGCCAAGACAATCAAAGGCCTTTTGTTTTGCCGTAGCCTCCCGCAAGATACCAGTGGACCAGGTGTCAAGGTCATAATAGAATGCAGGTGGCACACTCAAATCAAGATCATTCAAAGGAGTGAGAAGAGTTAGGGAATCACAAGGGGCAGGGCAGTCACCCAACGGTAGAATCAGTGAGACTGCTACCACTCCGAGATCCAAAAGGACGAGTAGAGCAAACACTGGAACGTGCAGTCACAAAAGAAGCCTCTTAAAGACAGCAATGGTGCTCAGTCTCGGACATAGCTAGCCTGTGCCAGAGGTTGTCAGCTTTGTACCTCGGCTCCCATGCAAGGCTGGGACCCCATTCACCAGAATCCCCTTCCCAGGATGGTTCCAGGTTAGAGTTGACCAAGAAAAGGAACTTGCACAAGGTTTGGAAGGTGAACATGAAAGAAAGCCCGTCACCTTTGGAAGGTCACGTTGGTCGGACACGATGACACAGAGACGTATCTGTCCCTGGCGGGCCCCAGCTGGTCCTCTCTGCCTTCCTTCTCATATTCCCAATGGCAGCCGCTGCTCACCAACTCAGCCTCAAGCTCCCTGTCAGGCACACAGCAGCAGCTTCCACAGACTTCACAAACTCCCTTTTCTGGGTCCCACTTTGACAACCACACACGCACAGCTGCTTCTCAGGCTTTTCTGCGGGCTCCATGGTGCTGAGAACTCCTGTTCTCGTGCACCTGGCTAAAATGACCACGATTATTTGTCTGACCCTCTGATTCTCCCGCCAGACCTTCACATCCCAGCTCCTCCAACAGTCTGTGAAAGCTCTAACTTTTGTATGAAACCCTTTCTTCCCGCCTTATTGGTGGTGATGATCTTTTTCTGAGTCAATTCTGGGTATACAGCCCTAGGCTACCTCGCAGGAAGGGAGCCAGGTGAAAAAATACTCTGACCCCGCTCCCCTGCCTCCTTGCAGACTTGTGCCAGAACTCTCCATTCCCGACCTCCTGGTGCAGACCAAGCGGTCAGCCTCCAGGGCAGAGAGCTGGGTGCAGGGGGAAGATAGAGGACCAGAGGGGCAAAGAGGGTATCTCTGGCACAGGCCATAAAATTGTTATTGTTGGATCAAATTTCCAAGAAAACTTGAGAACTTCTTACAACTTCAGCTCTAAATATGTAGAAAAAGGTAAGGTTAATGACCTTCTCTATACTCTCCTTCGAAATTGAAAAAATTGTGTAAGTCTTCAAAATGAGCATCAATGAAAAAGTAAGAAACTGAAAAACAATGCATGTGCTGAATGGCTCCTTTGTTTTAATGGAACTGAATTACGTTTAGACGCATCTTATAAAAAAGATTCTACATAGAATAATGTTCTCTATGAACTACCTGTGCTTTGCCTTTATGGAGGAGAGAAGAAAAACGGATCCTGAATTTTTATAAAGAAATTTAAATTAGACACTAAAATAAGCTACTTGTTCCAAGGGCAATTAAAGTAATGATTCATTCAGTGGAGAATTCTAGCAAAATTTGCTGAGTCTACATTTCTCTCTATTAGGAACCCTATTGGGAACCAAGAGAATTCTCTAGAGCAGCGCTGTTGTATAGCAATAAAACACAAGCCACATGTGTAATTTAAAATTCTCTAGAAACCACATTTTAAAAAATAAAAATAGGTAAAATTAATTTTAATAATGTGTTTTTATGTTACCCAATATATCAAAACTACTATTTCAACATGTGATCAATTATAATCATTAATGAAGTATCTCACATTCCTCTTTTCGTGTTGAGTCTTTGAAATCCTAGGTATATTTTTCATATACAGCACAACTCAATTCATGTTTCCAGTACTCAATAGCCACGTGTGGTTGGTGGCTACTGTACTGGGCAGCACAGCTCTAGAGTATGTCCTAAGATTGGTTAAGAGTTTGTCTCGGGCTTCCCTGGTGGCGCAGTGATTGAGAATCTGCCTGCTAATGCAGGGGACGTGGGTTCGAGCCCTGGTCTGGGAGGATCCCACATGCCGCGGAGCAACTAGGCCCGTGAGCCACAACTACTGAGCCTGCGCGTCTGGAGCCTGTGCTCCGCAACAAGAGAAGCCGCGATAGTGAGAGGCCCGTGCACCGCGATGAAGAGTGGCCCCCCCTTGCCACAACTAGAGAAAGCCCTCGCACAGAAATGAACACCTAACGCAGCAAAAATAAATAAATTAATAAACTCCTACCCCCAACATCTTCTTTAAAAAAAAAAAAAAGAATTTGTCTCATATAGGGACTTCCCTGGTGGTCCAGTGGTTAAGAATCCACCTCCCAATGCAGGCGACATGGGTTTGATCCCTCGTTGGGGAACTAAGATCCCATATGCTGTCGGGCAACTAAGTGCCACAACTGCTGAGACCACGCACCACAACTGGAGAGCCCGCGTGCTCTGGAGCCCACGTACCACAACTAGAGAGAAGGCTGCACGCTGCAACAAAGAGCCCATGTGCTGCAACGAAAGATCCCATGTGCTGCAATTGACCCAATGCAGCCAGAAATAAATTAATAAATTAATATTTTTTTAAATCCTTAAAAAAAAAAAGAGCTTGTCTCGTATAGAGAAATGTAGTATAACATGAAAGAAGAGGGGCTACTATCTGCCTGTGTTATTCACCAATGTTTCCAGTTCTTCTTTCTTTGGGTGTATATGAGGATTGCCTTCCACACCCCGTTGTAATTGAGCAAGGCCAGATGATGTGTTTTGGCCAATGAAATGAGAGGAGTGATGCATAACTTCCGGTCAGCAGTATTGAAGAGCCTGTGTGTGGGGACTTCCCTGGTGACACAGTGGTTGGGAGTCCACCTGCCAATGCAGGGGACACAGGGTCGAGCCCTGGTCCCGGAGGATCCCACATGCCGCAGAGCAACTAAGCCCGTGCACCACAGCTGCTGAGCCAGTGCTCTAGAGCCTGCGAGCCACAACTGTTGAGCCCATGTGCCACAACTACTGAAGCCCGGGTGCCTGGTGCTCGTGCTTCGCAGCAGGAGAGGCCACCGCAATGAGCCCGCGCACTGCAACAAAGAGTAGCCCCCGATCACCGCAACTGGAGAAAGACCACGCACAGCAACAGAGACCCAATGCAGCCAAAAATTCAAAAACATAAATTTATAAAAATAAAAAAAACCACAAAGAGCTGGTGTGTGCTACTCTGTGCCCTCTCTTCTCTTGCCATGTTGATTGTGGACACTGGTGTTGATATGGAGGTGCCCTGACACTGAAGCCGAAGCCACCTGAAATGCTAAGGCAACAGTTGGAGGACAGCTGCCCTACGTGATTGGGATGGTGACGTTTGTTCCACTAAGCCCCTGCTTCTCTCAAGTGGCCTTCTCCAGATTATGAAAACAGCTCCTCCCTCTTTTATTTTTTTTGCGGTACGCGGGCCTCTCACCGTTGTGGCCTCTCCCGTTGCGGAGCACAGGCTCCAGACGCGCAGGCTCAGCGGCCATGGCTCACGGGCCCAGCCGCTCCGCGGCATGTGGGATCTTCCCAGACCGGGGCACGAACCCGTGTCCCCTGCATCAGCAGGCGGACTCTCATCCACTGTGCCACCAGGGAAGCCCAGCTCCTCCTTCTTGCTCTTTCAACCTAGGAGTGGTAACCACTGTTGTTGCTAGCCCTGATGTTCTGCTTTCCCTGAGCCTTGCTCACATCTTTGTAAACTGTCCCTTTATTAACCTCTCCTCAATTACCCTGTTGATTGTGCCATCTGTTTCCTGTGGTGGTTCTGATTGATACAGTATGCTACATCGGCCAAGTGTGAAGTGTGCCTAAAGCCAGAATAAAATGAGTACATTCAAGAAATAATTCCTTGAATGAGTGTAAATCAGTTTTCAAAGCACCAGTCAAAAGTGTTTCCCTTACTAACCACTCTTATTAAAGAAAAGATCCTCTTTCTCCTCCTTAAGTAAAAATGTGTGCTCATTGCCTATAGTTATTTGTGTTTATGTGTTTAAGAAATCTGTTTGCTTGCACTTGGTTGGTCTTCATTCTTTCTCTAGATATGTTCCAAGCATATACTTACAAACTTATGTTTGTCAGAAATAGCAACAAATCAAAAATAACTAGAAATTGTGCTTCAACGCCATCCTCAAACAAGGATTTTCTGAGTTCCTACCAAGGCTTCAGTTCTTACCAAGAGGCCCGAGGCTTGTGAGTTATTGTTATGTCACTTGTTCACTATAGAAAGATCAGAAAGATACAGATAAGCACAAAGAAGGTAAAAAGAACTCCTCACTCAAAGCTAATCACCACTACTGTGTGCAGTTCCAAATTTAAAAAATTGAATTTTATTGTCTGAACAGAATCTTTTAATTTGTGTTTTTGATTAAGTTTGACTAAAGTTATTTCATTATCAATAAATATATTTTTATACCATTATTATTTATAGTAACTGCATTGTTACTATATCCCTTTCCATTTTATTGGCTCTTTAGGTCAATGCCAGTTTTTTTAATATTCAAATAATACTATGAACTTCTTTGTATTTTTAGGTATTTAGCGAAGTTTTCTGCAAATAAATTCTTGGAAGTGGGAAAGCACATTTTAGAAAGGTATTTTAAAGTTTCAGGTAGATTTCCAATCTACCCTCCAGATAATAACTGATTATTTCATACTCTTAATAGGAATGTAAAAGATTACTCTGTATTCCCACATGGACACCTTGCCAACACTGAGT
The DNA here is from genome assembly GCF_003031525.2 of Neophocaena asiaeorientalis asiaeorientalis. NCBI lineage: Eukaryota > Metazoa > Chordata > Mammalia > Artiodactyla > Phocoenidae > Neophocaena > Neophocaena asiaeorientalis. The sequence goes on along the minus strand of NW_020172731.1, from coordinate 7,447,839 downwards.
ATTACCTCTGATTTTGTCAACATCTGGGTTAGATTGCTTTATATTATGAGTTACTGTGTCCTATCCTTTTCCTTATCGTACTTTCAGGGTCTACATGTGGTAAAGTTAAAGGAACAAAAAAGAACCCCACCAGATTAGACCTTCCTAGCTCTGCTTTTGTTACTCCTGGGAGTGTCTGGTTATTCAAAATAAGGCAAAAGAAAAATGTTTTAGGTCTTTATAGTCGCTTTAACTTAAAATGTGGGCAGGGAACTCTCTGGCAGTTCAGTGGTTAGGACTCCACCTCTCACTACCAAGTGGCCAGGTTCAATCCCTGGTCAGGGAACTAAGATCCCACAACCCCACAGTGCAGCCAAAAAATAATAAATAAATAAAATAAAATAAATAAAATGCAGGTGGGAAACACGAGACTAGGACAGAAGACCCAGATCCCTCTGCTGACTTGTCTGGCGTGAGCTTCTTGACCACCCTTGATTCTGCAATTGGTCAGTGAGAGGGTTTGAAGAGATATTCTCTAGGGTCCTTCTAGCTCCAATATTATACTAATTTTGCATATTATACAGCAAGAGAGCAGTTGTGCAGAATCAAACCCAAAACAAGAGTCATAGCTCTGGGAAGCCTGCAAGGCAGCGGGAAGCACAGCAGTTCCTTCTGTGTCATTGGGCTGCGGGCAGCCCTCCTTTGGGACCAGCCCATGAAATCCAGTAGCACTGCGCCCAGCAGCGTTGGCAAAAGGCTGCACGTGATGATCATCTGGTGTCCTTACCTGGCCGCTTACTATGAAAATCAGTGTGTGCAGCAGGTGGAGTTGAACTACACTGGCTGAAACCATCACATCTTAGGAAAAACACCCCTCCCTGCCCCCATATCACTGCTGTCTCCCTCCTGATGTACTCAGACCACCAGAAGTTCCCTGCTGCCTCAATCTGTCCAAAAAGGATATCAGACTAGAGATCTGGTGCCCCTATTTTACTGTTTAAAAATTGATGATTTTTCTGGAAATGGATAGTGGTGATGATTGCACAACACTGTGAATTTACTTAATGCCACTGAATTGTGGACATAAAAATGACACAATGGCAAAAAAAAAAATCAATGATTCAAAATATCGATGATTCATTCCTGTTCTTTAACTTTCTCAGCTCATTTGCTATCAAAACCCTCACTGTTTGTTTTTCTTAGAAGTCTCATTGACCATACCTCCCAGAAGTGTTTGAAATGCAGTACTAGAGGCCCCTTTTGACTTCACGTTAAGCAAGAACCACTTGTTGCTCTTGACAACAACCACTCTGTGTGGAAGTGAGAGGCTGGCAAGGACTACTCTCCACAGGGATGTTTGTAGCTAATCTTCATGTTCTAATTTTGATGCCATTGTAGTGACTTTGTTCCCAGGCTCCTTTGTTCTGTATACAAGCAACTGCTCATTGAACTTGATGCTCTTTCCACATTACTTTCCCAGCCTTCAGAATAGAAACCAAACCTCATTCTCCATTAGCTTAAATTTTTATTGTTAAATGGAACATATGGAAAAGTGCATAGTAACAGATGTATACTATAATGAATAGTTACCAGTATTGAAGAAAGAGAAAATTGCCATGCTCTAGAAGCTCACTGTGTGTTTCTTACCCTTCCCAACTTCCTCTCCTCCCAGGAGTAAATCTTTGATGACCATAAAAGTGAAAAAAACTTCTGGGCTTCCCTGGTGGCGCAGTGGTTGAGAGTCCGCCTGCCGATGCAGGGGACACGGGTTCGTGCCCCAGTCCAGGAAGATCCCACATGCCGCGGAGCGGCTGCGCCCGTGAGCCGTGGCCGCTGAGCCTGCGCGTCCGGAGCCAGTGCTGCGCAGCGGGAGAAAAAAAAAAAAAGTAAAAAACTTCTTTGTCCTTCTTTTTAATTTTAACACTTATGAATACTTCACCTAACATAATTCTTCAACTTTACAAATTAAATCATAGTGTTGGATTCAGCTTATTCATTTACCCTGCTCATAACATAATAGGACTTTCTTGTTCATTCATTCTCCTTTTGTGATCTCTTTAGAGAGAGCTCTGCTATCTCAAGTACCGTATCAGTGCTAAGAGATTAATTACCTCCTAGTACTTCATTATTAAAAACTCTGTCTCCTTCTTCTGTTACACTGATTCAGCTGAGCAGGAAATGAGAAGTACCCATGCCCAGGGGTGACATTCAGAATTGTTAATGAGTCAGCAGGGGCACCCATCAATCAAAACAGACAATAGCAAGGAGGCAGGGCACTAGTTTGACTGACCATCAACCCTGCCTGAGCCTTTACTCTTCCCTCTGCCTGGAGTCACCTGTCCTTCAAGGTCTAGACCAGGGTCCAAATCCCAGCTCAGTCCCAAACTTAACAGCGTAAGTTGGGCAAGTGACAAACTCTTAGTTTTTCTATTTGTAAAGGAGGAGATTGGTTTAGGATATTTCTGAGGATTCTTCTAAATCTAAAGTTTTGTGACAGGGAGAGTTTTATCTGTAGGTGTTGTTATGACACTCATCACTCTCTATTCTACGTTCCAGGTGTGTTCAAGTGGACACTCAACAAAACTAAGCAGCAAGAGGCCAGGATCTGGGATTGATTCACCTTTGGGTCCTTGTAAGGTTTAATTCATAGAATATATCTGTTAAATAAGTCTTTGATGAGTTAAATCTCAATTCTATGATGCCATTCCCGACTACTCTGATCTGTTTTTTCCTGCAATTCTCTATCAGTCACTTGGCTTTTAATCTTGGAATTCCTCTTACTTTTTCATCGAATATGTGGTTGAAAACTTACATTCTTAATCTCATTTCTATATGGAAGACAATAGATTCTCCAGGAAGCCTTCAACCTGTCCATAGCAATATCGGAAACTGGACTTCAGGGATCTTCTGTGTTTATTGAATAAATAGTTGGCACTCTAACACAAAACCATGATTCCTTCACCTAGAAGGACATTGAGCACTGTCTTAGTCCATCTGAGCTGCTATAACAAAGTACCATAGACTGGGTGGCTTAAACAACAGACTTTTATTTCTCACAGTTCTATAGGCTTGGAAGATCAAGGTACAGGGAAATTCAGTGTCTGGTGAGGGCTCTCTTCCTGGTTCATAGATGGCCACCTTTTCACAATGTCCTCACGTGGCAGAGAGGGTGAGGGAGCTCTCCAGGATCTCTTTTATTATAAGGGCACTAATCCCATTCTTGAGGACTCTACCCTCATGACCTAATCACTTCCCAAAGGCCTCACCTCCTAACACCACCACATTAGGGGGTAAGATTTCAACATATGAATTTGGAAGGGACACAAATGTCCAAGCACAAACATAGGAAGCACTGCTACCACTCTATGTGATTTAAGATAGGGGGCCTACTTGTTTTTTCCATTTCAGGGCTCCACAGTGTGGACCTTCAACTTGTCAGTCTGGGCGGTGTGGTGGAAGTACCATTACAGTAAGTCCCCTACATACAAACAAGTTCCGATCTGAAAGCACATTCATAAGTCCAATTTGTTCGTTAAGTCCAACATAGTTAGCCTAGGTACCCAACTAACACAGTCGGCTACATAGTACTGTACTGTAATAGGTTTATAATACTTTTCACACAAATAATACATTAAAAAAATAAAGAAAACACTTTTAATCTTACAGTCCAGTACCTTGGAAAGTACAGCAGTACAGTACAACAGCTGGCATCCAGGGGCTGGCATCGAGTGAAGAGGCAAGAAGAGTTACTGACTGGAGGAGGGAGACGAGGTGGGAGATGGTAGAGCTGAAGGATCATCAGCAGTAGGAGACGGAGGGCAAGCTGCAATTTCACTCACACCTCACATCGATGGAACACACGTTCACATCTGTGAACGTTCGCAACTTGAAGGTTCGTATGTAGGGGACTTACTGTACACTAACAATGTTCGTGCGGTGTGGGTGGTAGTTTTTTTTTCATTAGCAGAACTCAAAATAATTTCAACTGCATGTTGAGAAAATATTGTCAGAAGTTCTAAGCTTTCCTTGGTGTGGAAGTGTGAAAGGCTTCTCACTTTTCAGGCTTATCGTGATGCCTAGCACTGCCTGACTCAAGTGCCGGCACCTTTTGGTATCTGTGGAGCGAATGAAAAGTTAATCAGTCTGACGAGGCAGCTGGATGCCTGCTCTGGCCAAGCACTAGACTATTGATGCAAATTAAAAACAGAAGCCTATAAATTGACCCCAGCTGTACTACCTCTAAGGACTCCGAGTTGGACTCTCAAGTATTTTTAAAGTCAGTCATTTTTCCATGCCTGCATTTTGTTTTACCATAACACATATGCAGCAAGAATTTTTCTGTGAACTTTAAAAATAGGTGTAATTATGTCCTTAAGCTAGTTAGGTCTCTCCTTCAATATTATTGTTGTGATAACTTCAATCTATGGGGTTTTTTTCTAGCCCCTCTCATTATGCCTGAAGTATTTTGTTCTTTGTGCTAAAACTGGTAGGGGAGATAGTAGTCAAGATATTTAATCAAAGAGAAAGGAATGAAGGAGTAAGCCATCACTCTTTCCTGGGTTGTTTGTTTAGGCTTAGCTTGGTTTGGTTTATTATTATTATTTATTTGTTTATTTTTGGCTGCGTTGGGTCTTCATTGCTGGGCGCAGGCTTTCTCTAGTTGTGGTGAGCGGGGGCTACTCTTTGTTGCGGTGTGCGGGCTTCTTATTGCAGTGGCTTATCCTGTTGTGGAACATGGGCTCTAGGTGCACAGGCTTCAGCTGTTGTGGTGCACAGGCTCAGTAGTTGTGGCTCACGGGCTTTAGAGTGCAGGCTCAGTAGTGGTGGCACATGGGCTTAGTTGCTCCGTGGCATGTGGGATCTTTCCTGACCAGGGCTCGAACTCGTGTCCCCTGCATTGGCAGGAGGATTCTTAACCACTGTGCCACCAGGGAAGTCCTTGGTTTCTTTTTTTTTTTTTCGGTACACAGGCCTCTCACTGTTGTGGCCTCTCCCGTTGCAGAGCACAGGCTCCAGACGCGCAGGCTCAGTAGCCATGGCTCATGGGCCCAGCCGCTCCGCAGCATGTGGGATCTTCCCGGACCGGGACATGAACACGTGTCCCCTGCATCGGCAGGCGGACTCTCAACCACTGCGCCACCAGGGAAGCCCCCTCGGTTTGTTTTTAAAGTCACCTTGGTGCTAAGACATATAGGGTAACAGGAACTAGGACTTAATATGGAAGCAAATTAAACTAAAAATAATGCACTAACCAAGGGTTCTAGGGAGAAATCTGCACTTAGAGTTGTATAGGGGCAATAAATGTGGGGCACCTTTTCCTATTCTTCCTTGAGATAAATAGGCCAGTGGTGTTTGATGCCAAGAAGCTGACTGTGGCCTAAACTCTAGCCCTGGCTGAAATTACATCTTCCCAGAGAAGTTACAAAAGTAATACATGTTCATTTGCAGACAATTTGGAAGATATCAAAAGGCATAAAACAAAAACAAAAACCTTTTTCAATTGAAAATTAAATAGACATCATGTCTATGCCCTGTGTTCAGATTACTGTTCAGTCCCTGCTAAGGACTTTTTAAAGAAAAATGTGCCATGCAGATGGAGACTAACTTAGAAGGTCCAAGGAGAGTGGAGATTGGGTGGGAAGACTCCAGGATGCAGAAAATGTGTGACAGTGGCTCTCTACAGTCCATCCCCATCTTTCCTGGGAGCAGGCCCTGACAGTGACCTGACAGCAGAGCCGCCCTACACTTGACCTGCGTCACGGGCCAATCTCACACCTTGCAAATCCAAGGCCCTGCTTTTTGGCATCTTAAGGCAGACAGAAGATTCTATTGAAAGTCATAGCAATCCCAGCTCTCCCTTGTCTCCATCTCCCGCAGACCAGGCACTCCTTCAGCAGTGAGTCCTGCCAAACTCAGGATAAGCTTCTAAGACATTGAAGGAACACAGTCCCTGCTCTCCATTCAAGGGACATTTCCTGTCCATTCAGCCAACACCTCCAGCCATTGGCCAGACCCAAAGTCCTCCTACAGGTCAGACTCATGTAAAGATGAGACAGGATCTGCCACGGCCAATACTGCAAAACAAAAACAAAACCAAAATCAAAATGCGGTTCAACATAAGTAATGCTGAGAAGGGCCAAGTGACAGCATCACTGTCTCTGAAGGAACAAACCAAGACTGAGAGATTTCACTGTGATGTGGCTTGAAGCTTCCTTGGGGTCAAGAGAAGGAGCAGAGAGGGACTCCCCTGGTGGTACAGTGGTTAAGAATCCACCCGCCAATGCAGGGGACACGGGTTCGAGAAGATCCCGCATGCCATGGAGCAACTAAACCTGTGTGCCACAAATACTGAGCCTGTACTCTAGAGCCCACAAGCCACAAGTACTGAGCCCGCGCACCTATAGCCTGTGCTCCACAACAAGAGAAGCCACTGCAATGAGAAGCCCACGTACCGAAACGAAGAGTAACCCCCACTCGCCGCAACTAGAGAAAGCCCACGTGCAGCAATGAAGACCCAACGCAGCCAAAAATAAATAAATAAATTTTTAAAAAAGAGAGAGAGGGAGCGGAGAAGTTGCGGAGTGCAACCACTGGGACATCTCACTCCCAGACCTTTACTGTGAGAAAGGGCAGCTGGGAGTTTCTTCCACCAGCATCTCAGTAGACTTATGCTTTCACTAAAGGAAGGGGTTGCATGACAGCAGGGGTCAAAGGGGGCAGAGGGTGTTGACGGCTGAGGAAGCATTCCCATTCCTCACCGGGAAATGTAATCTGAGGGACTCAGGCCTGAAGACTTGGGACCCTCTCCAGGTGTCATCCCCCAGCTCAGGAGAAGACTCTTTGGTCACCAGTGGTCCTAAAGGCCCAGGTAAATTGCATGAGTAAGTGGCACAGATGCCCATGGCTGCCATACAGCCCTCTCCCTCGTAACATGTACCTAAAACCTCATGGGGGGTACTCGATGGCTAGTTGACCAAAGAAGAAAAAAATTTTAGATGATTCTGCATGATTTTCCGACACCACCCAAAAGTGGGTGAGTGCAGCACTACAGCCCTACCCAAGGTGGCTCTGAAGGATAGTATTTAAAGAAAGCCCAGCCCCTAGTGGGCAGAACTTTGAGCAGTGCATCTGGTTGCTCATTTTGTCTGGAAGGAGAGATGGCTAGTGGTATAGATCTATGCTGATGACGGGCAGTCGCTAATGGTTTAGGTGGATAGTCAGAGAGTGGAAAGGAATAAGATTGGAAAATTGCTGACAAAGAAGTCTGCAAAACTAGGATGTGACCAGACAGCATTCGCACAGAGTGTGAAGATATTTCTGTCTCATGCCTGTGCTCCTCAAAGAGCAAGTTCATAAGCAGAGGATTTTAATAATCAGGTGGGCAAGGTGGCCTGCTTCGGGGATGTCAGTCACTCTTTCCCTATCCAGCTATCGTATTCCTTGCTCAATGAGCTCTGAACCATATAAGAATGAAGCTTATAGCTGCTGTTGAGTGCCCAATCAGCCCCCAGCAGAAACCAACAGTGAGTCCTGATCTGGCACCATTCCCTGGGGCAGGAGCGGGGATGGGGAGAACTAGCTAGCCATCTGGGGGCAGGTTGATTACGTTGGATCACTTCCACCACAGAAGTAGCAGCACTTTGTTCTCAATGGAATGGATACCCACCCTGGATAGGGATTTGCCTTCCCTGCCGTCAGTATACTTGGACTCATTCACTTCTTCCAGGTCCTTCAGCTCCTTCAAATCCTGGGCCAAAGGCATGTGTAGCTCTGTGGTGAAAGGTGCCAACTTCTCCTGCAAGTCACAAACAGATTCAGAGTTGGAGATGGCGAGAGACACGTGTGGATTCCAAACCCAGGTTTTGGAAGAGTATTTAATGAAGGGATTATTTACATTGGTGTGGTCAGGGGTAGGAAAATCAACAAGAGATGGAGAAGTACCAGGAAATAGCCACAGAGGAAGCCATGACCACCTCATGCAGGAAGGGGAAAAGGACCGGACCGATGTTACTACAGTCCAGTGCGAGTCTGAGCCAGGCAAGGAGGCTACCAACAAGAGCTGTAAGTGTAGAGGAGGACAGCCACTGCCACACTGTGCCACAGCAGGAGTAGTGGGAGGGAATAACACAACCCCCCTTCGGCTCCCATCTTCTTCAGCTGATGCTTCCCTTTGGCAGGAAAGCCTGGGTAATGCCGTCAGTAGGAGTGAGTAGACCAGGGCTGAGAATGGAAGTGAGGGAGAGGGAGACGGGCAAACTGAGATACCACCTACATTCAGGAAAAAAGGCATTTAGGGCTTCTAACGGACAAGCGGTCTACAGCAATTCCTACCGTGCTATGGGAATCAGAGAGTGAACACAGGAGGGTAAATTATTTTCTAGCCAGTGTCTAGCTGGAGCAGTTCATCTGCAGGATCGATAATAAATATCCCTGCAGCGTCCCCCAGCCAAGGAATACAAGTTATTGCAGACCCCGCATTGATAAAATTGTTCAATTTTCACTCCTTTAAGGAAACTGGAACCCAGAACAATGAAGCTTGTGAGTGGGAAGAGAATTTAGGTCAGTTGGTTCAGGCTCTTCCTACTCTACCGTGACCTTTCTGAAACTCAGGAGAATAGGCAGTATGTATATAGGTATGCATGTATTTTTTGTTTGTTTGTTTGTTTGTTTTCTTTTGTGGTACACGGGCCTCTCACTGTCGTAGCCTCTCCCGTTACGGAGCACAGGCTCCGGACGCACAGGCTCAGCGGCCGTGGCTCACGGGCCCAGCTGCTCCGCGGCATGTGGGATCTTCCCGGACCGGGACACGAACCCGTGTCCCCTGCATCGGCAGGCGGACTCTCAACCACTGTGCCACCAGGGAAGCCCGTATGCATGTATTTATGGCATGAGTGCTGCTGAGGCCTGAAGTTTTCCCATTTGCACATTTACTCCACTTGAGATATAATCGGCATATAACATTGTATTGGTTTCAGGTGTACAGCATAATGATTCCATATTTGTATACATTGGGCAGTGATCACCGCAAGAGGTCCAGTTAACATCCATCACTGTGCATAGCTATAAATTTTTTATCTTGTGAGGAGAACTTTTAAGATCTACTCTCTTAGCAACTTTCAAATATACAATACAGGGTCATTAACTATAGTTGCCAGGCTGTACATTCCATCTCTGTGACTTATTTATTTTAAACCGGAAGTTTGTACCTTTTGACCCCCTTCACCCATTTCACCCACCCCGCCTCTGACAACCACCAAACTGTTCTTTGTGTCTATGAGTTCGGTGGGTTTTGCAGGGGAGATTAGTTAGTTTAGATTTCACATATAAGTAAGATCATATCATATTTATTTTTCTTATTTTCTTTGTCTGACTTATTTCACTTAGCCTAATGGCATCGAGGGCCATCAATGTTGTTGCAAATTCCTTCTTTTTTATGGCTCAGTAATATTCCATTATAGGTATGTATATCACACTTTCTTACATATTCATCAATGGACACTTAAGTTCCTTCCATGTCTTAGCTATTGTAAATCATGCTGCAATGAACAGCATTTAAGTATTGATACTTTCCAAGTACTTAAAAATTGAATTAACTCATAAGACCTGAAACCATAAAACTCCTAGAAGAACACAGGGGGAAAGTTTCTTGACATTGGTCTTGGCAGTGATTTTTTTGGATATGACACACGCACAATGGAATAGTACTTAGCCTTGAGAAAGAAGGAAATCCTGCCATTCATAACAACATGGATGGATCTTGAGGGCATTAGGCTGAGTGAAAAAAGGCAGAGAAAGACAAATCCTGCATTATGTCACTTATATGTAGAATCTAAAAACATCAAAATCACGGAAACAGAGAGTAGAATGGTAGTTGCCAGGGGCTGAGGGGAGGGGAAATGAGATGTTAGTCAAAGGGTACAAACTTCCAGTTATAAGTTCCAGGAATCTAACTTACAGCATAATGACTATAGTTAACAATACTGTATTGTATATTTGAAAGAGTATACAATATAACAACAAAATGGTAATTATGTGAGGTAAAGGATGTGTTAACTAACATTATTGTGCAAACATTTCACAATATATACGTGCATCAAATTATCACATTGTACACCTTCAACTTACACAATGTTTTATGTCAATTCTATCTCAATAAATCTGGCAGTAAATGGAATTAACTCTTGTGGAATACCATATAATAAGGTATAACATGATACTCAGTCCAGTTATTAAGATAAAATAGGCAGCAAAATCCACACCAAGGAAAGGGTTCTTAAAGCTTCTTATCATGATCCCCAAGGCTCATTCTGAACTCTCTTCCTGCCCTGTATCAGCCCTCATGAGCCGTTAAACCTTCAGGTGGTTCTCATTACAAACAGCTATACTGAGTGGAGCTCCAATGCTCGGGAGATTCCCTTGCAATGCTTGCAAGTCTTGACTCTTTTCTCACTCTCAAGTTTCACAAATGACGATTTAATCCTCCAGATACAAAGGGCAAGACCAGCTCCTAACGTACCCTGCACTCTGCAAGAGTGTGTTCTGCAATCTACCAACTACTTATCTCATCTGCATACAATATTAGACAATGGAGGCATCCTCAAGATTCTGGAGCCATCTTTGCCTCCTGTCTTCTTTGTTCCCTACAATCTAATCCCTTAAAGACCTCCTGTTTTTTTCCTTCGCAGTTGCTTCCTTCTTCTTCTCATGTTTATTACCCTGGTCTAGAGCTTTACCTGTTCATTCTTAGATGGGCCTCAATACCTTGTAACTAATTTATCTGCTTCTAGACTCTTCTCTTACATTCTACTGTGTTTTCTAGGAACCAATACTATTTTTAGAACAGCCCCTGAGGAAACTATTATAGGGTCCTGTCAGAGCCTGATCTCCTCAATCATGGAATCCAAGCCCCTTTCAATCAGCCACATCTTATCTGGACAGGGTGCTCTCACAACCTGTTTTTGCCATTCCAGTCAGGCTGGTTCCTTAAAGGCCATGTTCCAACCTGCCTTTTCAAGTCACTCAGAATGTCCCACCCCCTCCTCTAAACCAAGTTCTCTATCTCAAGGTCTTCTGTGTTCCACCTCTTTAGCGGTGTTTGAATTTTAGGCCTCAAAGATATTTTATTTTTATCGCACAGCCTAGATCTTAATTGCCCTTCTTCTAGGACCCAACTAATCCTTAACAAATATGGGTGACGAGATTGCCTTGAAGGCTATGTGCCAAATACCATTTGAAGTGCTTTATAGCTTTTACATGTATTAACAAACTTAATCCAAGCAACTCTGTGGAGGTAGTTTTTATTATCAGCATCGAACAGATGAGAAAATTAAGGCACGGCAAATTTAAATAATTTGCCGCAAGTCGCCCAGCCAATAAAAGGTGAATTGTGAGTTTGAACTTACATGGAACTTGCCTCCCAAATCCAAGTTATTGGGCATTCTGTCAAAAGCAGGATATGGGCCTTCTGTCAGGAGATGAGCCCACAGCATATCTTAGTGTTTACTGTTTTCTCCCAAGTAGTTGGTGCTATGGATCAGATGCAAATGTATGCATCAAGGATTAAACCACCCTATTTTATGAGGCATGGGAGTGAAAACTATCACAACTTCGTATAAAATCTCACACCTGTGGTTCTTCTAATAGAAACCCTTTCTGAGCAAAAGCATATTCAGGTAATGTAAGCATTTTATCTCCTAGGGGATTGCTTTAGCTTTTGGTCATTTGATAAGTTGCCTACACAGCATTTCTTTTCCTTGGGACTGATTTAACTTGCTTAATTTTGTACTTGTCAAACCCAGTGAACATGATGAATCTTTCTGAGTTACAGATATATTGAAAACATCTGTTAATTTACTAAAAATGCACCACGGCCTGAATCGTCCCTTACAAAAGCAGGATCTTGTTCAACTGTGAACGGATTTCTGTTCCTTTCTCAAGGGTTATATCTGTGATGTTGTGAAGGCTGGGACATCACTCATTACCAGCTTCCACGTTTACACATGTCATGATTGCCCTTCTTGCTTTTCTCGATACAAGGGCTGTTTTAGTCTTTTATAAAATCTTGCCTATCATTTTTGATATGATACAAAACAGCATGACCCAGCAGCGACCATTTCTGTTTTAACTTTCACACAGTCATACAAAGTGTTTACTGTCAGTCTCTGATGCGTTCTGTGCAAGATAACAGGAAATTTTAGTTACGCAAATGGAACCACCAAAGGAAAGGTAAGATTTGAGGCAACTACTACTACTACCCAACCCTGCAAAATATAAAAAAACATACTAAAGTGACCAACCCTATCCTCCTAGACTCAAGACAAAGGCCTTTTTCTTTAGTAAATCTTAATAGAGGCTTTCCTGTATGAAAATGGGTTTGTGTTGTCACATGCATTTCTTGGACTCACATATTCTTAAACATTTCGAGAGTAATTTATCAAGTTTTAGGATTGTGGTGTGTCGAAACGTTTTCATAAAATGCTGTTTGACATCCTGAGAACTGAATATTTTGTTATTGCTTTGGGCACAGCAAAATGCCCTGTGGACAATACCACTCATATCCGTGACTGACGTTCCTGTATACATCCAGTAATTGTAGCCTTTTCCTGAGAGATTTGGCCAAAGAAATCGAGCCGGACCCACCACAATAACCAAGCATCTGATGACTGCTAGTGATTTCTCATAAGAATGCTGAGGCTGAGAGGAACATTACAATACTCAATTTCTTAATTTTGAATAAGAGCTGCACTTGGCTTCAATACGATTATAATTTCCTTTGCTTACTATAAGTAGCTGACTTATTGAAGTGTCCCTTTGTGGAAAAACAAAATTGCTTATCCCGCTATGACATGAGGGAGTTAGCTGAGCCTGTAGCCTTCCTATTGAAGAGGATCATACCTGGTCTCTAAAACTTTTAAAAAGGGTATAAACCGAGTCCTCACTTAACATTAGTGAATCAAGATTCAGGACTATCATGGACCAGGCAACATTTGTTACTTTTCTTCTTTTTTTTTTTTTCGGTACGCGGGCCTCTCACTGTTGTGGCCTCTCCCGTGGCAGAGCACAGGCTCCGGACGCGCAGGCTCAGCGGCCATGGCTCACGGGCCCAGCCGCTCCGCGGCATGTGGGATCTTCCCGGACCGGGGCACGAACCCGTGTCCCCTGCACTGGCAGGCGGACTCTCAACCACTGCGCCACCAGGGAAGCCCTACTTTTCTTCTTTTCCTTCTAAATATGTCCTAAAAATTGGGGAGCAGTGAGGATGACTGGCATAAGACAAAAGTAGATATTTTTCCTTGATAAATTGATTCAAAGCATTGGTTACATCTTAGTACTTTGTATGTGCTCTGGAATATTTAATCTAGTAGTCTAGACATTATCAAAGTAGTATGTCCTATGGAGAACATTTATAAAAATAAGTTACTATGAACTTGAGACTGAGTAGTTCTTGCAGCACAGCTCTTTCCTATAATAATTTATTGGTATTTCACTTCAGCATAATGAGAGCTCCTCCCACTTGTATGCTCACAATAGATATGTCGCTTACAAAGAGAAGTGCAGTAATCCTGCACTTCTGTGGATGGGCACCTGTCACAGAGAGACATAGTCTTGTGTTCACTGCATAGCACACAAGCTTTTGTTCACCCACTGGAGTGCAAACATGGTTTTCACTGATGGAAGTGGGCCAATGGGCCAAGCATCCAAATAAAACGTGTCTGAGTTGCAGCTTAGGGTCTTCTGATGCACTTGACTGCTTTCACATAAATGACACATAATACTGAGCTTCCTGGCACATAAAGCCAGCCTGCTTTTACTGGACTGCCCAGCTTAACAATTTCTTTTGTTTCAATTTTGAGCCACACTAGAGAAAGCCAAAGAAGAATCAACAAAAGCCATCTCATCTTCTCATTGCTCCTTAGTTTACCCTTTTGCTTAGTTTCTCTCATTCCATCAACATTTTAAAGATGACTTTGCAACTCCAAAGTTGAGTAATTTTCCTGAGATCCTAAGTGGTTGGTGGTGGAAACAGCATTCTTTCCCTTCTCCAGACTAAGTCAAAGGCACTGTCTATGAAATACACAATGCTTCCCACAAAACTTTCAGGACTCAGGACCGAGAAGGGTAACAGCCAGCACCTGAGTGTTCAATGCGTTGTTATTTAATCCTCACAACAACCTTGAGGCAGTTACCTATGTTTTATCTCCATTTTAAAGATGAGGAAACTGTGTATCAGAGAGTAAGTATTCTTCTCGAGGGCGCACAGCTAGTAAAGTGTCTGGGATTGAAATTTATTTCTGTGGATATGCTACTAAAGCTTGATCTTAACCAGTTAGTTAACTGAATCAGAATTATATGAAATAACTGCTCCATAACATGTAACGATGGTGGCATAAGTCAGTCATTGCTCTTTGGACTCTTTGAAATCCCATGAAGTCATACCATGCCTCGTTCCACAATTTCTTTCAGCTCTTATGAATAAAAGTGGCAAAACTGCTCAGACTACAAGGTTATGATGCCCTTTATAATGCCAGAATAACTTCTACCAATCCCAAATACCCTTCTGTTTTCCAAACTATTTCCTTGGAGGCAGCTTGAGCTGCAGAAAGACAAGATATAACATCTAGCATGGTGTTCTTCCTCTGTTTCTGCCAGGAGGTCCAGGGCTAACTACACATGCACACCACTGATCAACCATGATGTGTGCTAGAACATACACAAGCACAGAGTGAATAAAAAGAGGCCACAGTCAAACAGCATGTCCCAGAACTCGTTCAACTTAGTAAGGCACTGGAGGGTGTTCATTGACAGAGAATTTACAAAGAGTGACTCTATGAGGTATCTCTTCCTCCTGCTCTTATTAGATCGGGTCTTCAATACCACTTAAGTGCACACACACACAAAAAAGACCACAGCAACATTATAGATTCCAATTTGAAGGAAAACCTCTCAAAGACAAAGCATTATAATGTATCAGTCTGTGTGCAGCATTAAACGCAACGTGCAGGCACAGGTCATGACAAAGAGGGAGGGAAGGCGCTGCAAAAGCTTGGCTCTCATGAATCACCTTGCTCCTTAGAGAGCTGTTAATTAATAGTTAAGTAATTAATAATTAATTTTTATGTAAGTTTTCTTTGGAATGACTTCTTTTCCTTCTAAGAAAAGATGACCTGGGATTTAAGTAATTGATTTTAAAAGTAAGTGTCTCTGGGACTGGACCTCCCTGGTGGCTCAGTGGTTAAGAATCCGCCTGCCAATGCAGGGTACACAAGTTCGAGCCCTGGTCCAGGAAGATCTCACATGCCGTCAGAGCAGCTAAGCCCGTGTGCCACAACTACTGAGCCTGCGCCCTAGAGCCTGGGAGCCACAACTACTGAGCCCACATGCCACAAATAGTGAAGCCCCCTCACCTAGAGCCTGTGCTCCGCAACAAGAGAAGCCACCGCAATGAGAAGCCCACGCACGCAACGAAGAGTAACCCCTGTAGTCCCCGCTCGCCGCAACGAGAGAAAGCCTGCATGCAGCAACGAAGACCCAATGCAACCAAAAATAAATAAATAATTTATTTATTTTTTAAAAAGTAAGTGCTTCCGGGCTATTTAACTTAAAAATAACTTATTTTGAAAGAAAAATTAAGTCACAACTGTTTTCTCTTTTCCTTTGTTTTATTATAGGCTATGGAGGCTGTTATGGAGCCGCAAGACACAGTGGGGGGTAAAAAGCAGGAAAGGAGACCAGGATTGTGCCGTGGTCAATTCATTTGAAAGGAGCATAAATGGGCGTTCACCATCTCCGCCAGTCTGCCAAAGAGAATCTTGAACTTACAAGTCCAATATCCTATTTCGTCCTCTGCAAAAATTCTTTCTTGCTGTTTAGGGGACAAAGTCAACACACTTTAAAGGAATGGTGGTGAGGGAAGAAAGAAGCCAGGGAGACATGTTCTGTACTGGCACAAGAATAAGAGATCAATGAAGCAGAGGAGAACTCAGAAACAGATCCTTCAATAATTTAATGTAGGTTAAAGGTGATACTACCACCCATCAGTGGGGAAAAGAATGAGTTGTTTAGCAGATAGTAGTAGAAACCTGGTTGACTAGATAAATACAGGTAAATCTCAACCTAACACCACACACAAAAGATCAATTCCAAATGGATAAAAGACCCCAAAGTGAAAGGTACGGCTGTGAAGTCATTGAAGATGTAGACTCTTGCCTTTGTGGCCGGAAAGAAGCTGTTAACTTCGAAAGCACCAGTCCTAAGGCCCAAAGTTGGTGGATCTGATTACATCAAATGTTTGTTCAGTCAGGGACGTCATAGACAAAGTTGCAAGATGACAATGTAGAAGATACATGTTAGGAACATTAGAATGATTGCCTATTGTGGGAAGTGGTTATGGGGGAAAAGGGAGTAAATAAATCAAGAGAGGGACCCTGACTAGACCAGTAATAATAGTATAAGATGCCATGAGCTGAGGAATCTGGTCCACTCAACTCTCTGCACATGGAGTACCATGATAATGGTGTGTTAGAACCTCAGGCATTTTGTGAACAGAGGCTTCTAAATAGCTCAGAGGTTAGAGGTAACGAGAAGGGTATTTTCACAAGTGTTGCTCTTGATCATGCTTTGGGCATTTAATATTCAAGAGAAGTTGAGAATGGTCTCCTTTTTCAAATACCTTAGGCTATTGAATCAGGCTCCCTTAAACATGACACATTTTAGGCACATGGACCATCCCTTGCCCCTACTACCAATTTCTTTTGGCTTATGTAACGGGCACGTACACACGTGCCAGGCACTGAAGTATGCTCTGAGGCTGCGCAAACCACTAAGACACTGTGTCCTTCCCTCAAGGAACTCAGCCTAGTGGGAGAGAGAACAGAAACGGTAGCAGCATCCAACAGTTACATAGCATTGACTATCTGCTAGGCACTGTTCTAAGTGCATAACCTTAACTCTTAATCCTAATAACTCAGTGATGTAGGCATTTGTTTCCTTACCTTTAAAACGGGTAAATAAATTACAGAAAAGTTATGTAACATGCCTGAAGTTACAGAACTAGAAAGAGGTAAATCCAAGATTCAAACCCAGGCAGACTGGCTATAGCATCTATACACAAAACAGTATGATAAATGCCCGTATATAAATATGCATAAGTGCTTCATTCACTCTCTACAGATTAAGGGTAGTGAAGGAGTATTACTATTTGATGTCCTCTGTGATTTTGAGGGTTATTATTTTGAATCTATAAATCAATTTGAGAAGTCACATCTCTACAACAGTCTTCCCATCTGTGAACATCATATGTATTCAAGTTTTAAATTTCTCTCAAAATCTTACAGTTGTGAGACAGGCTGTGAGGAGCCGGGAACAAAAGCAGGGTACTATGCATGAACCCTGCACACATTACCATCAAGGGGGTGCGGGCAAGCTACCCCTCCGACGCAGCCCCTGGACCCACACCTACCCTCACTCAACATGGGGAACCAGCTTACCCCCGGCCTCAGGGAGTGAGCAAGGGAAAATGCTACTTGTTTTTTTCCCTCGTGCTACAGCATGAGTCCCAATAAAGCTTTGCCTGAATTTCTTATCTGGCCTCTTATCAATTTCTGTTGATTAGGGAGTCCAAGAACCCTGGTTGGTATCAGTTGTAAGAACTGTTCTTAGGTGCTTTTAAGAGGTCTATTTTAAAGGTTATTTTTATTTTTTAAAATATTTATTTTGGTTGCCCCAGGTCTTAGTTGTGGCATGCAGGATCTTTAGTTGCAGCATGTGGACTTCTTAGTTGCAGCATGCAGACTCTTAGTTGAGGCATGCATGTGGGATCTAGTTCCCTGAACTGGATCAAACCCGGGTCCCCTGCATTGGGAGCATGGAGTCTTACCCACTGGACCACCAGGGAAGTCCCTAAAGGTTATTTTTAAATACATCTCCTAACTTTGTTGCTAAGTACCTAGAAACACAATTTTATATTGATTTTTAAGGAGTAACAAGATTTTATTTTCATTTTAATAATTGTTATGTAGCTTTGTGTTTTATCCACACAGCCACAATCTGCAGATGAGCTGTTTCTTTCTTTCCATCTTTATTGTTTATATTTTTTGTCTGGACAGCATTCTATCCAGGACCTTTGGTATAATGTAGCACAGAAGCAGTGATAACTGGCACCCTTATCTTTTTCCTGACTTTAAAGCAAAGACTTTTAAATGTTTTATCATTAAATATGTTTGCGTACGTTTTTTCTTTTTTTTTTCTTTTTTTTTTTTTTGCGGTACGCGGGCCTCTCACTGTTGTGGCCTCTCCCGTTGCGGAGCACAGGCTCGGGACGCGCAGGCTCGGCGGCCATGGCACACGGGCCCAGCCGCTCCACGGCACGTGGGATCTTCCCGGACCGCGGCACGAACCCGTGTCCCCTGCATCGGCAGGCGGACTCCCAACCACTGCGCCACCAGGGAAGCCCTGCGTAAGTTTTTTGTAAATATTCTTCACAATAAATAAATTCCCGTTTATTCTTAGATTGCCAACCGGTTATATTGTTATGGGCTGAATTGCCCACTCCCAACCCCAAATTCATATGTCCAAGCTCTAACTCCCAGTACCTCAGAAAGTGGTTGGATATGCAGATAGGGCCTTTAAAGAGGAAATTAAATTAAAATGAGGCGTTCAGGGTGGATCCTAATCCAATCTGATGGAACTCTTATAAAGACAGGAGATTAGGACACAGGGAAGAGACCCACATCAGGAGTGTGAGTGAGCAGAGGAGAGACCATGTGAGGACAGGGAGAAGGCAGCCATCTGCCAGCTACAGAGAGAGGTCCCAGGAGAAACCAACTGTGGAACAGTTCCAAGGTTGGAATTTTTTCTTCCTGGAATGTTTGGTAGAACTTGATGGTAAACCGTCTGGCACAGTGCTTCTGTGGGAAGGTTTTTAACATTGTTGTTTCCTTAATGGTAATGTGTCTTTTTTTTCACTCATTGTTTTGGGCATTTGTGGGCTTTTCAGCCTGGAAATGCATAGTCTGGGTTGTGAAATGTTTGCTAGAATTATTTGATACTTTCTTCCCACCACTGCCATTGTTTGTCTGTCGAGAAATATCTAATTGGGTATTAGGCCTCCAGGATGATACGCTAATTTTCTTTGTTCAACTGCTTCTCCTTTGTCTTTTTGGTGATTTCTTTAGCTTTCTTCTAGCTCTGCTGAATTTACTCTTGGCCTTTAGGAAGGAAGGTTTTACCTGGTGTCTTTAGGTTTTACCTGGTGTCTCTGAGGTCGAGCCCTCTCCAGTTTAATCTCAGGAGTAAACTTTCGCTCTGGTCTTTGTTTAGGGCACCAGTGGGGTGGTGAGCCGACTTTCTGGAGTGAGGCAGGTTGGTGGGCTCAAGTGAGCTTTTAAAGACTCACAGCTGTTTTGTGTTTTCAGCCTTTCAGTTCAGAATCAGGTGCTGCTTATGCCTGAGCTGGTGGGAGTTCCGCAGCAGGAATCGGCTTGCTTCCTGCTGGCTTTCCCCACTCTAGAGCTTAGGTGTCAGCTTTTCCTCTGTTCTGCCATGTTAATTGCCACTTCTCTATCCACTATCTATTTTACAAAATAGCTGCTCTCTCCTAAGCTGGTGTCTCTAATTCTGTCTTTGTGGACCTCTTATTCTTTTACTGGCAAATGGAGGTAGGGGAGTTGGTCTTATTACTTCCACAGCAGTCTAAGGGGAAAAGAGATATTCTGCAATTAGGGAAGGAAATTCCACACGTCAGCAACTTAATATGTGGTATTGAGCACGTCGTTTCATCTGTGATTTTGCTGTGAGATTTAATGGTGTCAGGTGCACGTGTCAATTTTCCTTTCTACTCTCAGGGCTGACCACCTCAGGAGGTACTACAAAGTATGCTCAGGCAGTGACACAATGACAACATGGTTGGTTGTAGTAAATAGTGAAGTCCATACACTTGGCAACCCACCAGTCTTTAATGGTACGAGGGCTACACACAACGTACCAAGCCAGGCTGTTGAGGGAGGTTCAGACACGCCCTTGTGGCCGATATGGAGATGCAACATTCAATACAGGATTTGCCCAGTTGCCCGGCGTGTGATTAGCTGACAGTCTCCATCTGTCACCTCTTTCAGGCTCTGCTTCAGCCTTGGAACCCAGGTTGTACTTTTCCTGGGCTTCTCTCTTGTTGGGTTTGCCCTCAACCAATGACTAAGCAAGGTGGCAGTACAAGGGTCTAGCCATTTCTGCCCAGCCTGAACTCTTCTTCTGGGCAATTTTTGCTTGGGAGTTCCCAGAAAGGCTGGTACAGACTTTGTCAGGTGTGTGCAGTGTTCTTTGGTACCCTCCCCTATCCCTGCCCAGTCCTGCAGCTGTTTTCTATCACAGGTGTTATATCTTAATAACCCTTTTGTGTTTCTAACTCTGTCTCAGCATTTGCTTCCCTGAGGGCCTCAACCTGCACCAACACGAAACACAGCTCCTACAAAGTCAGGTGGGAAGGGAAGATATTGAGAAAAATCAAACAATGAGAACAAGTATATATCATTGACAAGAATGATATGAACTGTCAACCATGAGTCTGGAAAAGCTATGATTGAACTTTTCAGGTCACAGATATCATGAGGGAAGGAGGGAAGTCATGTCAGTTTGGTTTACAGAGTTTGTAACATAAGTTTGTTTTTTTTTAAGAAATGGCTAGATCTTTGTAACGTGATTAGGGTCCCTAGGAAATTAATATATTACCTTTCATTACCTTGGACTCTAGGTTCTGATATGTTCTTTGTCGATTTGGGCGCTCTAAGGAAATGTTATAATTAATTTAGGGAAAAAGGACATTGGGTGACATTAAGTATTCCCACCCAAAACCATAAGTAAAGCATTTACTATGATATCTGCCATATAAGTGCTATATTAGTGCTAGTTGTGGCTGTTATTATTATCTTGGTTATTTCCATATGTTTGGATCTTGTTTTATGTTTTTCAGTAAGATTTTGTAAATTTTAAGATGTAAGTTATGTGCCTTTCTTCTTAAATTTATTCCAAAGCATTAAAAAAAAAAGAACATGTTATCTGTTTTGTTAAAACAGATTTCTAATCCAATGCAAATTGGTTATTAAAGCCAAATTGATCTTCCAATATGAGTAAGAAAGTGGCTCATCTCAGTCTCCAAAACACCTTTATTTTTCAAAGGGCATTAGTTATCCCTCTGAAATAAATCACTATCAAGGAACAATGAGTATTTTACAGTTGAAGATACATAGCTGATTCTTCTGGTTTATCATCCTGATTTTTTTTTTAATAGTCTGGCTACCAAGGAGGGCTTAAGATCTTGGTTATTCAAAGACTTTCAAAGAACTTAGCATACTATTGTTTCATGCAGGATAAAGCAATTCAGATGTTTCTTCCCACAGAAGGTTCAAAACCAACGTAAACATTGTACAATTAAAATATGTTCAGAGATTTTACCCTTTCAACATTCTATCTAGAATAAAAAAACATACTAATGGAGTTCAAAAGATGTGATGAGTGAAGGACTAATCAGACAATGAGAAGCAGATAAAATTCCTTATAAAAACTCAGTTAAAATGTTAAAGGGAGGAAATAGCATTCATATTTGACCAGTTCTAGAAAAACTTGTCTAAAACTATTACTATGAAGGAGAAAGTTTAACTACTGGTGAAGAAAAAGAAAGAAATGAGACGAACAGGTCTGAAGAAAAAGTTAATATTGATCATCAAAAAATGGAGACCAAAAGTATAATAAAGGAGCAGCATTATTCATAATAGCTGAAACATGGAAACAACCCAAATGTCCATAAATGGGTGAAGGGATAAATGGAGGGTGGCATATCCATACAATGGAATATTATGTGGCCATAGAAAGGAATGTACATGCTACAACATGGATGAACCTTTAAAAAATTACATAAAGTGAAAAAAGCTAGTCACAAAAGACCATGTACTACATCACGATTCCATTCATATGAAATTCCAGAAGAGAGAAATCTGTAGAGACAGAGAGTGGATTATGGTTTCTGGTGGGTAGGAGGTAGAAGGTGCTAGCTAAAAGGTTCAGAATTTCTTTTAGAGGTGACAAAAATGTTATAAAATTGACTGATGGCTGTACAAATCTGTAAATATACTAAAAACCACTTAATTGTATGCTTTAAATAGGTGGATTGTATGGTATGTGAACTGTATCTCAATAAGGCTATCTTTTAAAAAGTATAATAGAGGAAGACGACACGCTTTGGGAAGGTAAACTTAAAATGCCAGATGAGAAGTAACAACTACAGAAATAGAGCTGGAAAAGACCATAGGGCTGCATCAAAAAGTTTAAATTAATTAATTTCTTTATGAAGTTGATAGTTTATTCCAAATGTTCTGGTTTCTTAGGCATTAGTAAATTGTGCTTGTCACTTTAGATTTTCATGGAAGTATTTGTGTTTTCTGCATAAGATCAGTGTGGTAGGTTGAATAATGGCTCCAAAGATATAAGGTTCTAATACCTGGAACCTGTGAATGTTACCTTATAAGGCAAAAGTGACTTTGCTGGTGTGATAACTTAAGGATTTTGAGATGGGAAGCTTATCCTGGATTATCTGGGTAGGCCCTAAATGCAATCGCGATTGTCCTCATAAAAGTGAGGCAGAGGGGACTTCCCTGGTAGCACAGTGGTTAAGAATCCGTCTGCCAGTGCAGGGGACACGGGTTCGAGCCCTGGTCTGGGAAGATCCCACATGCCGGGGAGCAACTAAGCCCGTGCCCCACAACTACTGAGCCCACATGCCTAGAGCCCATGTTATACAATAAGAGAAGCCAGCGCAAGGAGAAGCCCACGCACTGCAACGAAGAGTAGCCCCCACTTGCCATAACTAGAGAAAGCCTGCACAGCAACAAAGACTGAACGCAGCCAAAAATAAAAAAATTAATTAATTTTTAAAAAGTGAGGCAGAAGGAGATTAGATTATAGAAGTGGAGGAGGCAATGTGACCACAGAAGCAGAGATTGGAGTGATATGGCCACAAGCCAAGGATGTTACCAGAAGCTGTAAGAGACAAGGAAGGAACTCTCCTTTGGCACTTACAGGAGGAACCGGTCCTGCCAACATAAGATTTTAGCCCAATAAGACTCAGTTAGGACTTCTGGCTTGTAGAACTGGAAAAGAATACATTTGTGTTTTCATTAAGTTTGTGCTAACTTGTTATACTGTCAATAGGAAACTAAAACAATCAGCAGTGCAGTACTGTGTCTAAGAGATTAAATGATCCTGGGGAGGTATTGGGAGGGCTTTGTATGGATTCTTGGTACTTGAGGCTTGAATAATGGTTGCTTGTGAGGTCTAGTTATCTTTTCCTGGTATAATTATTTACCACTTTAAGTGGTGACTTTTTTTCTTTTCCCACACTGCGCAACACGTGGGGATCTTAGTTCCCCAACCGGGGAATCGAACCCATGCCCCCTGCTTTGGAAGTGCACCGTCTTAACCACTGGACTGCCAGGGAAGTCTCTGATTCTTCATTGTTTTTTTACATCTTTATTGGAGTATAATTGCTTTACAATGGTGTGTTAGTTTCTGCTTTATAACAAAGTGAATCAGTTATACATATACATATGTTCCCATATCGCTTCCCTCTTGCGTCTCCCTCCCTCCCATCCTCCCTATCCCACCCCTCTAGGTGGACACAAAGCACCGAGCTGACCTCCCTGTGCTAGGCAGCTGCTTCCCACTAGCTATCCATTTGACATTTTGTGATTAGTGATATTGAGCATCCTTGTGATTAGTGATATTGAGCATTAGTGATAATGATTAGTGATGTTGAGCATCCTTTCATGCGTTTGTTGGCAATCTGTATATCTTCTTTGGAGAAATGTCTATTTAGGTCTTCTGCCCATTTTTTGATTGGGTTGTTTGTTTTTTTGATATTGAGCTGCATGAGCTGCTTATATATTTTGGAGATTAATCCTTTGTCAGTTTCTTCATTTGCAAATATTTTCTCCCATTCTGAGGGTTGTCTTTTCGTCTTGTTTATGGTTTCCTTTACTGTGCAAAAGCTTTTAAGTTTCATTAGGTCTCCTTTGTTTAATTTTGTTTTTAGTTCCATTTCTCTGGGAGGTGGGTCAAACAGGATCTTTTTGTGAGTTATGTCGTACAGTGTTCTGCCTATGTTTTCCTCTAAGAGTTTTATAGTGTCTGGCCTTATATTTAGGTCTTTAATCCATTTTGAGTTTATTTTTGTGTATGGTGTTAGGGAGTGTTCTAATTTCATCCTTTTGCATATAGCTGTCCATGTAGTTTTCCCAGTACCACTTATTGAAGAGGCTGTCTTTACTCCATTGTATATTCTTGCCTCCTTTACCAAAGATAAAGTGACCATATGTGTGTGGGTTTACCTCTGGTCTTTCTATCCTGTCCCATTGATCTGTATTTGTTTTTGTGCCAGTACTATACTGTCTTGATTACTGTAATTTCTCTTATAGTCTGAAGTCTGGGAGCCTGATTCTCCCAGCTCCGTTTTTCTTTCTCAAGATTTCTTTGGCTATATTTCTTTCATCAGTGTCTTTTAGTTTTCTGCATACAGGACTCTTGTCTCCTTAGGTAGGTTTATTCCTAGGTATTTTATTCTTTTTGTTGCAATGGTAAATAGGAGTGTTTCCTTAATTTCTCTTTCAAATTTTTCATCATTAGTGTACAGGAATGCGAGAGATTCCTGTGCATTAATTTTGTATCCTGATACTTTACCAAATTCATTGATTAGCTCTAGTAGTGTCCTGGTAGCATCTTTAGGATTCTCTATGTATAGTATCATGTCACCTGCAAACAGTGACAGTTTTACTTCTTTTCCGATTTGAATTCCTTTTCTTTCTTTTTCTCCTCTGATTTCTGTGGCTAAAACTTCCAAAACTATGTTGAATAACAGTGGTGAGAGTGGGCAACCTTGTCTTGTTCCGGATCTTAGAGGAAATGGTTTCAGTTTTTCACCATTGAGAATGATGTTGGCTGTGGGTTTGACATATATGGCATTTATTATGTTGAGGTAAGTTCCCTCTATGCCCACTTTCTGGAGGGTTTTTATCATAAATGGGTGTTGAATTCTGTCGAAAGCTTTTTCCGCATCTATTGAGATGATCATATGGTTTTTCTCCTTTAATTTGTTAGTATGGTTTATCACATTGATTGATTTGCATATATTGAAGAATCCTTGCATTCCCGGAATAAACCCCACTTGATCATGGTGTATGATCCTTCTAATGTGCTGTTGGTTTCTGTTTGCTAATATTTTGTTGAGGATTTTTGTATCTATGTTCATCAGTGCTATTGGCCTGTAGTTTTCTTTTTTGTGTGACATCTTTGTCTGGTTTAGGTATCAGGGTGATGGTGGCCTCATAGAATGAGTTTGGGAGTGTTCCTCCCTCTGCTATATTTTGGAAGAGTTTGAGAAGGATAGGTGTTACCTCTTCTCTGAATGTTTGACAGAATTCACCTGTGAAGCCATCTGTCCTGGGCTTTTGTTTTTTGGAAGATTTTTAAACACAGTTTCAATTTCAGTGCTTATGATTGTTCGGTTTATATTTTCTATTTCTTCCTGGTTCAGTCTCAGAAGGTTGTGCTTTTCTAATAATTTGTCCATTTCTTTCAGGTTGCCCATTTTACTGGCATATAGTTGCTGATCATCTCTTATGATCCTTTGTATTTCTGCAGTGTCAGTTGTTACTTCTCCTTTTTCATTTCTAATTCTATTGATTTGAATCTTCTCCCTTTTTTTTTCTTGTTGAGTCTGTCTAATGTTTTATCAATTTTGTTTGTCATCTCTAAGAACCAGCTTTTAGTTTTATTGATCTTTGTTATTGTTTCCTTCATTTCTTTTTCATTTATTTCTGATCTGATCTTTATGATATCTTTCCTTCTGCTAACTTTGGGGTTTTTGTATTCTCCTTTCTCTAACTGCTTTAGGTGTAAGGCTAGGTTGTTTGTTTGAGATGTTTCTTGTTTCGTGAGGTAGGATTGTATTGCTATAAACTTCCCTCTTAGAACTGCTTTTGCTGCATCCCATAGGTTTTAGGTCATCGTGTTTTCATTGTCATTTGTTTCTAGGTATTTTTTGATTTCCTCTTTGATTTATGCAGTGATCTCTTGGTTATTTAGTAGCATACTATTCAGCCTTCATGTGTTTGTAATTTTTTTTTTTTTTTGGTACACGGGCCTCTCACTGTTGTGGCCTCTCCCATTGGGGAGCACAGGCTCCGGACACGCAGGCTCAGCAGTCATGGCTCACGGGCCCAGCCGCTCCACGGTATGTGGGATCTTCCCAGACCGGGGCACGAGCCCGTGTCCCCTGCATTGGCAGGTGGACTCTCAACCACTGCACCACCAGGGAAGCCCTCCAGCTTTCTTTGGATTGCCGTTTGCATGGGGTATCTTTTTCCATCCCCTCACATTCAATCTGTATGTTTCCCTAGGTCTGAAGTGGGTCTCTTTTAGACAGCATATATAAGGGTCTTGTTTTTCATTCAGCCAGCCTATGCCTTTTGGTTGGAGCATTTAATCCATTTACATTTAAGGTAATTATTCATATGTATGTTCCTATTACCATTTTCTTTTCTTTTCTTTTTTTTTCTGTACGCGGGCCTCTCACTGTCGTGGCCTCTCCTGTTGCGGAGCACAGGCTGCGACACGAGGCTCAGCGGCCATGGCTCACGGGCCCAGCCACTCCATGGCATGTGGGATATTCCCGGACTGGGGCATGAACCCATGTCCCCTGCATCGGCAGGCGGACTCTCAACCACTGCGCCACCAGGGAAGCCCCTATTACCATTTTCTTAATTGCTTTGGATTTGTTATTGTAGGTCTTTTCTTTCTCTTGTGTTTCCTGCCTAGAGAAATTCCTTTAGCATTTGTTGTAAAGCTGGTTTGGTGGTGCTGAATTCTCTTAGCTTTTGCTTGTCTGTAAAGGTTTTAATTTCTCTGTCGAATCTGAATGAGATCCTTGCTGGGTAGAGTAATCTTGATTGTAGTTTCTTCCCTTTCATCACTTTAAATATATCCTGCCAAACCCTTCTGGATTGCAGAGTTTCTGCTGAGAAATCAGCTGTTAACCTTATGGGGATTCCCTTGTATGTTATTTGTTGCTTTTCCCTTGCTGCTTTTAAGATTTTTTCTTTGTATTTAATTTTTGATAGTGATTAATATGTGTCTTGGCACGTTTCTCCTTGGATTTATCCTGTATGGGACTCTGTGCATTTCCTGGACTTGACTATTTCCTTTCCTCTATTAGGGACGTTTTCAACTATAATCTCTTCAAATATTTTTTCAGTCCCTTTCTTTTTGTGTTTTTCTTCTAGGACCCCTATAATTTGCATGTTGGTGCTTTTAATGTTGTCTCAGAGGTCTCTGAGACTGTCCTCAATTCTTTTCATTCTTTTTTCTTTATTCTGCTCTACAGTAGTTGTATCCACTATTTTATCTTCCACAACACTTTATCAGTTCTTCTGCCTCAGTTATTCTGCTATTGATTCCTTCTAGAGAATTTTTAATTTCACTTATTGTGTTGTTCATCATTGTTTGTTTGCTCTTTAGTTCTTCTAGGCCCTTGTTAAATGTTTCTTATATTTTCTCCATTCTTTTTCCACGATTTTGGATCATCTTTACTATCATTTCTCTGAATTCTTTTTCAGGTAGACTGCCTATTTCCTCTTCATTTGTTTGGTATGCTGGGTTTTTACTTTGCTCCTTCATCTGCTGCATATTTCTCTGTCTTCTCATTTTGCTTAACTTACTGTGTTTAGGGTCTCCTTTTCACAGCCTGCAGGTTCACAGTTCCCATTGTTTTTGGTGTCTGCCTCCAGTGGGTAAGGTTGTTTCAGTGTGTTTTGTAGGCTTCCTGGTGGAGGGGACTGATGCCTGTGTTCTGGTGGATGATGCTGGATCTTGTCTTTCTCGTGTGTAGGATCACGTCCTGTGGTGTGTTTTGTGATGTCTGTGAACTTATTACAATTTTAGGAAGCCTCTCTGCTAATGCATGGGTTTATGTTCTCTTCTTGCTAGTTGTTTGGCATGGGGCATCCAGCACTGTAGCTTGCTGGTCGTTGAGTGGATCTGGGTCTTAATGTTGAGATGCAGATCTCTGGGAGAGCTTTTGCCGTTTGATATTATGTGGGGCTGGGAGGTCTCTGGTGGACCAATGTCCTGAACTCAGGTCTGCCACCCAAGAGGCTTAGGCCTGACACCCAGCCAGAGCACCAAGACCCTGTCAGCCACACGGCTCAGAAGAAAAGGGAGAAGAAGAAGAAAGAAAAAAAAGAAAAGAAAAGAAAATACAGTTATTAAAAAAAGTATTAAAAATAAAAAAGTAATTAATAAAAAGAAGAGAGCAACCAAACCAATAAACAAATCCACCAATGATAACCAGCACTAAAAGCTATACTAAAAACAACAACAACAAAACAACGGTCTGACAGAACCCTAGACAAATGGTAAAAGCAAAGCTATATAGACAAAATCACACAAAGAAGCATACACGTACACTCTCACAAAAAGAGAAAAAGGAAAAAAAATGTATATTAAAAAAAAAGGAAGAGAGCAACCAAATCAATAAAGAAATCTACCAATGATAAGGTCTAAATAGTAAACTAAGGTAAACATAAAACCAGAAACAAATTAGATGCAGAAAGGAAACCCCAAGTCTACAGTTGCTCCCAAAGTCCACCACCTCAATTTTGGGATGATTCATTGTCTACTCAGGTATTCCACAGATGCAGGGTACATCAAGTTGATTGTGGAGATTTAATCTGCTGCTCCTGAGGTTGCTGGGAGAAATTTCCCTTTCTCTTCCTTTTTTTTTAAAAATTTTTAAAATTTTTAAAAATTTATTTATTTTTGGCCATGTTGGGTCTTTGTTGTTACACGCAGGCTTTCTCTAGTTGCAGCGAATGGGGGCAAGTCTTCGTTGCGGTGCGCAGGATTCTCAATGCGGTGGCTTCTCTTGTTGCGGAGCATGGGCTCTAGGTGTGTGGGCTTCAGTAGTTGTGGCATGTGGGTTCAGTAGCTGTGGCTTGTGGGCTCTAGAGCTAGGCTCAGTAGTTGTGGCACATGGGCTTAGTTGCTCCATGGCACGTGGGATCTTCCCGGAGCAGGGATTGAACGTGTGTCCCCCGTGTTGGCAGGTGGATTCTTAACCACTGCACCACCAGAGAAGCCCCGCTTTTTCTTCTTTGTTCATACAGCTCCTGGGGTTCAGCTTTGGATTTGGCCCCACCTCTGCATGTAGGTCGCCTGAGGGGTTAAAGGAACAGCTGATTAGGGGGCTCTGGCTCACTCAGGCCGGGGGGAGGGAGGGGTAGGAATGCGGGGCGCACCTGTGGCGAAATGTTGCAACAGCCTGAAGCGTGCTGTGTTTTCCCAGGGGAGTTGTCCCTGGATCATGGGACCTCGGCAGTGGCCGGCTGCACAGGCTCCTGGGAGGGGAGGTGTGGATAGTGACCTGTGCTTGCACACAGGCTTCTTGGTGGCTGCAGCAGCCTTAGCGTTTCATGCCCGTCTCTGGTGTCCACACTGATAGCTGCAGCTCGTGCCCTTCCCTGGAGTTCGTTTAGGTGGTGCTCTGAACCCCCTCTCCTCACACACCCCGAAACAATGGTCTCTTGCCTCTTAGGCAGTTCCAGGCTTTTTCCCAGACTCCCTCCTGGCTAGCTGTGGCACACTAGGCTCCTTCAGGCTGTGTTCATGCAGCCAACCCCTGTCCTCTCCCTGGGATCTGTCCTCTGAAGCCTGAGCCTCAGCTCCCAGCTCCCACCTGTCCCAGCGGGTGAGGAGACAAGCCTCTGGGGCTGGTGAGTCGGCACCGATCCTCTGTTTGGGAATCTCTCCGCTTTGCCCTCCGCACCCCTGTTGCTGCGCTCTCCTCTGTGGCTCTGAAGCTTCCCCCCAACCACCCCCCGTCTCCACCAGTGAAGGGGCTTCCTAGTGTGTGGAAACGTTCCCTGCTTCACGGCTCCCTTCCAGAGGTGCAGGCTCCACCCCTATTCTTTTGTCTCTGTTTTTTCTTTTTTCATTTGCCCTACCCAGGTACGCAAGTTTCTTGCCTCTTGGGAAGTCTGAGGTCTTCTGCCAGCGTTCAGTAGGTGCTCTGTAGGAGTTGCTCCACATGTAGATGTATCTTTTTTTTTTTTTTTTCGCGTTACGCGGGCGTCTCACTGTTGTGGCCTCTCCCGCTGCGGAGCACAGGCTCCGGACGTGCAGGCTCAGCGGCCATGGCTCACGGGCCCAGCTGCTCCATGGCATGTGGGATCTTCCCGGACCGGGGCACGAACCCGCATCCCCTGCATCGGCAGGTGGACTCTCAACCACTGTGCCACCAGGGAAGCCCGTAGATGTATCTTTGATGTATTTGTGGGGAGGAGGGTGATCTCCACATCTTACTCCTCTGCCATCGTGAAGGTCCCCCCTGATTCTTCATTTTAAATGCCTGATCTTGTTTTAATACTCCAAGGCCCAGCAAATACTTTTTGGAAGAGGTGAGTTATCTTTTTAGAATAAGTCCTTGCTCTCCCAACCTCATTCTGATGTCTTCCGTTCATGAACCAAGTTCTGTTAACAGCTTCATGTGGAGTCATCCCACTCTGAGGTTCATCTTTCAGGACACAGTGGTACTAGGAAGGTTTAGGAAGCAGAGAAAGGGGAGTAGGCTAACTTAGAGATGGGGGGTCAAGGCCACCACTTGAGGGGGAAAGGGCTTAGAGAATTTTAAAGTCACAGGAGTTACTGGAGTCAGTAAATGTTCAGTGTGTCCAGTGACCACTGGAGAGTTCAGTGTCTGGACACCTTTATTTTTTCTGAAAAAGGAGTGTCCATGGCTTAAGAGTTATTCGTATAGAAGATACCACCTCTCAGCTATTAAGGAATAATATACCCAATCAATCAAGGCAACAATGAAGCAAGATAAGCACTCCCTACTTTGGAGTTGGGGTAGGGGAAAGAAGACCAGAAGGTAGTACAAAAATGAGTATTAAAAATGCTCATATACTCTTTGTACCAGTCATTCCATTGCAAGAAATTATGTCTAGGATAAAGAGATGTGAGTGAGTTTATAAGCAAACATTCCCTGCAATGTTTATAGCAGTAATATCTAAGAGGATTTGTCAACATAGTACATTTATACAATAGTCTTATATAGCCATTAAACATTTATAGAGTTTCATGATATGGTGAATTTAATATATGGAGTGTGCATGATAAAACTAGTAAAGACAGTATTCTTCTGTAAGTTATTATATATCATAGAAACGAACAAAAAAAGTAGATGGGAATAGCCACGGATATATTGGTCATTCTGGATGGTAGAATTTGGGAGACCAAGTTGCAAAAATGCATTTGTTTTTGTTTCCTACAAGTAACACTTTAACAAAAATTTCCTTGAACTGTGGCTAGCTAGCCATATTTATGGAATTGTGGAGTACAGACTGTCAAAAGAATTGCTCCTTGCTCTTGACAAGCAGGAGTGATGGCCTCTTTCTTCAGAACCTGTGTAGTAATGTAGTAGTAAACCTGTGTAGTAAACCTCATGAGTTTATACATGTTTTTTTAGGCACCTGGAAGAGGGTCCGTTCTACTGAGAGCAAAGGCAGTACTACCTTAAGGAGATCCTTATTCAACACTGCAGCCTGTTACTTGGCACATAGTGGGGTAGGTTGAATGAATTCATTCTAACCTCTCCAAACTTTTTTTCAAAGCATGCATTGGGGTGATTACTGCTACCAACTATCACATAAGACCACAGCTTCATGTAGTAGGCAGTGTATTATCTGTTCATACCAACATAAATTAGCCTCTTCTGCACAAGGGTGCACACATTAACTCCCCAGAAGATTAACAATTGAGAAAATGTGCTCCACATTGAGTTCTGAAGCTTTGGGTTTTTACAAGGATCCTTTTCCAAAAGACAAGATTCTTTTAATACATCACACTGAACACAAAGTTTTCCTTGGTGCCAGTTAGAATGAATATGCAAATGGTGTGGAACAGGGTGAGAACTACGGTGTAGCCTTTGGAACTTTTCCTTGAAAAGTTCATTTCCCTGCTTACTCATTCTTAGAGGTAGCATGAACTATGTTTATCCTGATGACCTTCTGTTGAGGATTCTTTTTCTTTACTAAGGTTAGCTTTTTTTTTTTTTTTTTTTT
>NW_020172731.1:7366323-7415602 GCF_003031525.2 Neophocaena asiaeorientalis asiaeorientalis | reverse complement strand
GCTCCGCGGCATGTGGGATCTTCCCAGACCGGGGCACGAACCCGTGTCCCCTGCATCGGCAGGCGGACTCTCAACCACTGCGCCACCAGGGAAGCCCTAATGTTAGCTTTTAAAGAAAGGCAGAAGCCAACTGCTCTTGAATGGTCATCTTCCCTTGCATAGAAACTCACAGGCCTTTCAAGAGCCTCACTTGACAGTAGTCAAGACATCACTTATCAGTAAGACAGTGGACCAAAAGGTGTCTCTTTGCTAACTCAAACCCTTTATCTTATTTGTGATATGCTAATTCATAGAGAGAAAGGAAAAAAATCAAACACTTCCTTATCTGTTTGAATTACTTTTGCTAGCAGCTTTGAGAGGCCTTTAACTTCCGCAATTAGTTTCAACCAATTGTGCTGTAGGTTTGTGGTAGATCATCACCTCCAGAATCCAGGTCAAAAATCTCTTCCAAACCTACATGTGTTCTAACCTAAACCAAACATCATGTCAATACCAATTAAAGTAGGATCTAATGGCTTGATGCTATTGAGTCTAGTTAGCTCCTGCATAGGTAAAAACTCACTGTAATTTCTTCAGAAGTATAATTTATTCACACACACACTTGTCTGTAAATTGATGAACAAAATCAAGCTCTCTACTAAGTGTGTGTATACTTATAGGCTTTTAATTCCTTCAAAAGACTTTCTGGCTATAACTATTCTCATTTTGCAGCTGAGGTAACAGGTTCAGAGAGATGAGTTCCCCCAAATCATGTGGCTCACCAATCTGGAGCCGCCTCTAAAGGGCTACCCTTCCTTCTGGGTTATCTGCATATCTAGGGTGAATTCCATTGTCTCACAGAACTGTTTCGGCAGCCCCAGGTAGGCTTATTTTATGGAAATTTGTTCCTGAAGATACAAAAGAGGAAGGTGCTAAATTGGGGGAAAATAAAAATTCAACCCCTAAAACAACATTTATACAGGCAGGCAGCCTCTTCAGAAAGATAGTTGATGAAGTTTGACTCTTGAAAGGTTATTGTATGGAAGCCTGAATTATTAACACCGGTGAGAGCAATCCCTCATCCTCCTCAAACGCTGAGGGGTGGGCATGGCATGGCTAGCTGTTCATAGCCTAAATCTTCAAAAACTAGAGGCTTGGGTGATCTTATCCTGATTCTTGTCTGATCCAGGCCTTTTCGCTCTCAGCCAAATGCAATATTGAAACCCCAATGCTAATTTGCACATTATTTACCAGGAAATACACATCTCAAGTGCACCTGCTTATAGAAACCTTTAATTTTTATGACATCGGGTCACAAACAGTATTACTCGGGTCTTTTCAGATCGCTTATTGTATGGCTCATTTTCTTCAGGGGCAATAGATCTGTGCACAGTGTAGGACACAAAGCACACAAAGAACTGACCAGCTGATGCTTTCTGAGAGTCTCAAGTCTACAACCGACTTATGCAGAGTCCCTCAACTTTTTTTTCCCTTTCACATCGGTGGAGAGTGGCTTCTTCTGGGGCAATCTAGCGTCTTGTTAAAAGGGACTCTCCTGGGTTACCTCTGACCGCGCCGGGCTTCTGTATACCCCCAGGGACATCAGGCTGGAGCTGTCCGCCTTTGCTTCACATCCTGAAGGAGGGGAGGGGCCACCCCCGAGTCACATGCTTGCTTGTTCAGAGTACCCTCTTACACATTCCAACCATCCCTGCCCTGCAGTCTCGACGCCACAGGGCCTTCAGGAAATCGCTCCGGAGAACGGCATCAAGTATCTGTGGCTACTACGCCTCCCACGTTTCAGCGCGAGCTTCCTACTGGGTGATGGGAGGAGACACTAAGGCTCTCTCGCACTGGTGCACAGCTCGGTTCCGATTTACCCAACTTGGAGACCACGGAGGCACACAGAATTCGGGCGGCAACAGCACCAGCACCAGCTGATTTTCCGCTTTTCCCCTCGCGCTCTTCCGCCCGCGCCGCCCTAGCCCCCGCCCCCTCAGCCCTCCTGACAGGAATCAGCAGCCCGGCAGCTCCCGCGTCTCTCCCCAGCCACCCACAGCGGCCTACCTTTTATAGGCGCTACAGCCAATGAGCGCTCTCTTTTCCTTCTGCCCGCCCATCCGGCCAATCGCCGCGCCCCTTGTGTAATCTTCGGCTCCTCGGCTGCTCTCGGCTATTTTCGTTGTTGCTGGCTTTTTCAGGGGCTGTTCGCTCGCAGCCGGAGACGCTGCTTTTTTTTTTCCGGGTTCGGAGCCGTTCCGGATGCTCTAGGCTGCCGGATGTCTGATCTCCGGATAACTGAGGCGTTTCTGTACATGGATTATCTGGTAGGTGCGGGGCAGGGGTGGCGTGTCGCCTCTCGGACCCCGACGTGCCCGATGCCCCTCCGCCTGGAGGAAGAGCCTTTTTGCTTTCTTTCTTTGGGATGGGATGCCTTTGGGGTTCTTTCTCCCGCAGCAAGCTCTAGAGCTGTGCCGGGACTCGGAGGGGCGGCAGCTGAGACGGCGGGGCCGCAGCTCCGAGTGGGTGGTGGAGCTGACAGGTAAAGGTGCGGCCCGGGCCAGATGTGCTGTGGGGCGAGGGGCGCGCGGGCGCTCCCGGAGAGATGGGGCCGCGGCGGCTGGGCGTCCCCCGCCTGCGTTCGGGTTCCTTGCTTCCTTCTGCGCTCCCGCAGAGGACTTTTCTTTCCCGGGAAGCAGGAGTTTCCCCCTCTCCCTTTAGCAGAACTCCAGGTACTATTAAAGAGCCATAACCAGAATGGCTTACTAAGTGCCCGGCAGGTCCGGTCATTTGGTTGTTATTAGATCTCTAAAGCTATGACCTCGGTCGCCGCGAGGTTTTAAAAGCACATTACCATAAAGTAGACGGGACTAATCTACATCGCAGCCTGGGTGGAAGGGACTGGGTAGGGGCAGGCATTGCCTCACCGTTCCTGCCTTGGATGCAACGCCGCTTTTACCCTGTGCACGAATTGGATCCCACCTGTGCTTTTTTAGGCCAGGCTTATGCTGAGAAGTTTAGGTGGGAAAAGTGTCAGCACAATGCTGGGACTGAACATTACTTTAAAAAGCACTTGTTTTGTGTGTGTGTGTGTAATTATGCAAGCACCATGTATTGTTCCAGAAATTATTTCCCCACAGCTGCATGTTTGTGTTCACTGGGATCCTCATTGACCCTGGCTGTGTTCGATCCTAAACAATGACCAGGTTTACCTTGTTAGCTGGAACTGCTATTGCAATGCAGAGTTGAAGTGGATGGTTAAAAAACATTGACCGTCCCTTCGTCTTGTTGAACACATGCAGTTGGTTTCTCACTGCAGATTGGCTTGGCAGAGATTTGCCAGTGCCTTCTAGGAATTACACTTAATTCTGTACTAAGAAAGACTGTGAATGCTTTCCTAGTCAAGAAACGCTGGACGAGGACTGGTTTTGTAATGTTATTTTGTATTTGGGCTTATTTCCCTGAAGGTTCCTGGTTTGGTGGTCTTTTGGGGAGGGGTGGTTACTGCAGTTAATGCATGACCTTGTGAATCGAGGGGAGTCAAAAATTCTGAGTTCAAATTCTGTTTGGTTCATTTGTTGATGTCAGTAACTTCCTCTATCTTTGTGATAAAGGGACATTATCTGCCCATAACGGGAGCCTGTGAAGGGGGTTATCTGATTAGGAGGTTCTTTAAAATACAAAGTGCCATGTAGGTTAAGAGAGTTGTTGGATGTTTCTTAAAGATTATTTTCTGAATTAAATAACTGATTATTTTGTAGCTTGTCTTATCAAGTACAGTACCATGGCTTTGTCTTGCAGTATGCCTGAATTAAAGCCAAAGTTGAGGATAATTACCTAATTGGAAGGGGCTGCCCTTACCTATATTATTGAAAGCTAATTTTGGATTCTTAAGTAGTTTCTAAAAAGGAACTCAAGTTGTTCTGGTATTTTATTATTTTATTTACTGGGTGAGTTTTAAATTTGCAAATTGCATGGGGAAAAAAATTGGAAGACTGTTTAATTACTCAGGTTAATTTACTGATGGAGAGTCTAAGGGTGGGTGGAGGAATGTTTGTGGCGCTCTAGATTACCTTAAAAGCAGATTATTTCTTTGTCAGTTTCCTGACAGTTTTGTGTCAGAATCAATGGGCCCCAAGTTCGACATGGCCTTTTTGTTGTACCTGCCATGCCCCCATACACCCTGTTTTTGGAAAATCATTATTTTGTCACCTTATCTATGATTTTTAAAAAATCCACAAGTGCAGTGAAACAGCCCCATAAAAATCACTTGGCTCATCACTGGCGGTGAGAAAAAAACCCTTAAAGGAAATAAGTCCGTTCTTATGAGTGTGCCAAGTATCTGCTGTGAAAAGACTTAAGGAAATCCTTAAACATTAAGTTTAAAAGAAGAAACCCTCCTCAGGTGGTCTTCTGTGTTTACGTTTTGCTTATCAGCTCTCAGAGAAAATGATGTTCCACACACCATTCCTTTCTTCTTGCCTTTCAGACGGATTCATTTGCTCGTACATAAAGTTTATATGGTGTTTATTAAAAACCAATTTCTAAAAAATGAAAATCAATCTCATTGACTCTGTCTGGGACTCTCATTGACTCTGTCTTATTTTAAAAATCAGTTCCCAAGTCCTTTTACCTACTTTCCAGAGAAAATATGCTCTGTTCATTCCAAGAGTTTAACTCTTCAGATTTTGTTGAGCTTGTGGACTAGAGTAAATACCCTGTCTATCACTTGACAGGAATAATTTGTGTGCCATCTTTTTTTTTCTTTTTAATCGGTGTTTGACTTTCTTATTGTTGCTGTTGGAAGCTGGAAGAGGGAGCTGTGTGTGTGTATGCATTGTTCTTTAGGCTGGATGTCATCATTTAACCTTTTTCATTTGGAGGAGAGTGGAGAGGAAGAGAAATGAGAGAAACGTAGATGTGCTGTTTTTAACAGCTTTCATTAAGATTGCGGTTATTAAAACAATTGATGAAGCTCTCTGATCTTAGAGGCTGCTGTTGATTTTTTAACTTAAAAGAAGTGCTCTCAATTAGAGGGGACAAATAAGGTGGGTAGGGTTTTCATTGATTTCAGTTTAGGGAAATAATGGTAACTTGCTTATCCTAAATAATTATATGTATCGCCCTGCGTCCAATCTTTATTTGTTGAGTTGAATGAATATGAGACCGATGGGACAATTCTTCTTTTCTGTCCAGATTCTAAAGTAAGACAAGATAAAATCTGTTTGGATTAGGTGTTTTGCTCTGGGGAATGCAAAATGTATCTTTTACTCTTAACTTTAAGATTATCAAGATATTATTTGTTTAGGCTGGGTGGCCATTTAATATAAAAAATCTTGGTTTTCTGGTTGACGAGGGAATCTGCTTGGCAGGCCACATACCTTTTCCCCAATTTCAGGATGGGCTTTAATGGCCATGTGCACACCTGTCAGGTCTGTAGGTAAAGATTCTACTGCTGTTCAAAGGGCAGTACCAGCATCTTTCTTTCTGTCTCTCTTCTTACAGGTAGAATTAGTAAGACAACGTGTGGAGCTTTTTGAATATGGTAGGAGAAAATAGTCAAGTTATAATGAAAAACGTGTCTACCATGTTTTCCTGGAAAGTTGGATAAGATCAACTTCTGGATTCCTTTCGGTTTAATATTCTTTGTGTACCGATTCATGTTGATTGGCCTGGATTTTACCTTTCCCCCCCTTCTGCCATCAAAATAACAGCAATAAAATTTGTTATGCTTTGTGTAGTGCCGTTGATGATTACATGAGACAATGGAAGGAAAGTGATTTATACACAGCACGTTGCTTTTCAGATGTAGAATGTCAATATAATGTGGTTAAGTTGCTGATATTATTCTTACACCTCCTGTGGAATGACTGTTACCGTTCAGTGGTAAATAATGGGCTACCTTTTACTTTTTATTTTATTTTGTTTAAGTTTTTTTTTTTTTTTTTGATGTGGAGCATTTTTAAAGTCTTTATTGAATTTGTTACAATATCGCTTCCGTTTTATGTTTTGGTTTTTTGGCCCCAAGGCACGTGGGATCTTAGCTCCCCTACCAAGGATCGAACCCGTACCCCCTGCTTTGGAAGGTGACGTCTTAACCACTGGACCGCCAGGGAAGTCCCTGGACTACCTTTTAAATTAGTCTCAGTATATGGAAAGATTTAGAGTGTCATCAGCAAGCAGGAAGTCACAAGACTCTCTTGAGGATTGTTTAATACCTATAAAAGTAAAAACCACCTTCGGATATTTTCTTTAATCCTTTTAACAAATATTTATGCGACCCCTGCTTTGTGCATGACCCTGAAAGTCAGAGCCGATGAGCCCCCAGCTGGAATCCCCTTGGCTGTAGGGCTGGCAGGCAGGTGGCTCTACAGGAACCTGTGGCAGGACAGTTGGGTAGACACAGGGGGAGGAGGCTGCCTCTGATGTGCTCTTTGGCTGGCTGGTAGGTTTCTCTCTGCTGCTTGGGTTGCTGGTAGGTTTCTATCTCATGTGTTTTTCTTTGTTTCACTGTGAACTAAAATGCAAAGCTAGGCCTGAAAATGTGACAACTAAAAGTGCTTCATTAGTCTTGGATGCTAATTGTCAGATAATGATCATTGCGTGTCTGTATTGGTTTTGGGATATGATAAGGCCAGGGTTCTAGTTTTCTTCCTAGTATAGGTTGATGAATGCGGTCTAGTTTCTTGGTCACAGGCTATACCTGTCATTATAAAAATTTGTGTCAATGGGGAAGATCAGGTGAGAGAAGGTGGGTGGATCAGCACAAATCCATCCCCATTTGCAGGATACAAACCAAGGAATTAACCAACCAAGAACAGAAACTCTTGATGTACACAGAGCTCTCAGGCTCTACTAAGTTGTAAGTGAGCCCATCCAAAACAAGGAGTGAAGGCACAGTTGTGACTTCATCTGATGTTCTGTTGTCTTAAAAGTGTGCTGTTTTCGACCATGAATGACTGTGAACATTATAACTTGTATGTTCTGACTATGTGTAACATAATGACATAAGCCACATATTTTTAAATTTTAACTGCAACTGGCTTAGTAACGTAGATATTCTTTTTTTTTTTTTTTTTTTTTTTGCGGTACGTGGGCCTCTCACTGCTATGGCCTCTCCCGTTGCAGAGCACAGGCTTCAGACGCGCAGGCCCAGCGGCCATGGCTCATGGGCCCAGCCGCTCCGCGGCATGTGGGATCTTCCCGGACCGGGGCACGAACCTGTGTCCCCTGCATCGGCAGGCGGACTCTCAACCACTGTGCCACCAGGGAAGCCCCGTAGATATTCTTTTATTAACAAATCATAAGATAAAAATAATGGGAGCACAATAAACAGTTCTCTTATCAAAAAAGTTTTAAAAATATCCAGACGATGAAGCAGGAACTGCGATATAAAACAGTAGTTCTGGTTCTCGACCTTCTATTGTTCCAGGCTTGTAGAACGAGTCCCAAGAGAGGACACATGGGGACGTGATTCCTGCCCTCTGGGAGCTTGCATTCTGAAGGACGCCTAAGCCAGGTGCTTGTAGGCATGCTGGGGGATGAGGGAATTAAGCATAGGAGTTATGAGGGTAAGATCAGTTAACATTTATTGAGCATTTGCTGTGGTGCCAGATAATGTAAGTGCTTTCCACGTGTAATGCATTAAACCAAGGCTCAGAGAGGTTGTGTAATTTCACCAAGTTCACACAGCTAACAAGTAATAAGCTGGGATGTGCCCCCAGAGCCTTCTCTCTTCACTGCATTCCTTCCAGCTTGGTGTTAAAGCTGTTGGAATGCAGTTGAAATTTTTACAGTGTATTTCATGTAAATACCATGCTGCTTCTTGAGTCAAGAAATCAGGTGCCAGGAGCAGGCTGACTGATGTTCCCACGCGCTCGAGGACTTGGCTCTGCTACATGACTGTTAAGAAGAAGGCCGGATAGGAAGAGAACTGTGTTGTGTCCTGAGCCTCCCGCCCTGTAATGTCCTGACTCTGGGCACTGAGGTGGCCTTCACCATCCAGTGTTTCATCAAGTGACCACAAATGGGCTTCCAGGCACCCTGGTACTCTGCCCCCTAGTGTCACTTCAAGGGCACCTTCAGGGCCACAAGCCCCAGTCATCTTTTGAAGACTCAGAAGTCCCTGAGACTCAGAATCTATTTGGCAGTGTATTTGAAGTCCGCTCTGCTCCTTAACCAAGGGCTGATGGGAAGTGGGTCTGTGCCCAGCAGACACTAGGCCCCAAGTAGCCTTTTGCTTATGGATTTCAGTTGGGCAAAGTCTCCTGATGACATGAATTCCAAAGCGTTTGTTTTTGAGGTAGACTAGAAGGAAGAAAAGATTTTTAGGGAATGTCTGGTAACTGCATTTTAGTTAACAAATGCTGATACTTCTCACAAATTGAGTTAATGATGGGCTTTTATTTTGGAGCCTGCAGTCCCTCAGTTATGCTGTGCTCTGCCCAGGCATCTCCCTAAATGCTTCTGGTGGTTGGTTGAATCTAAGAAGCCCAGTTCTTGTTGACCCTCATTTCTGAGTATCAGCAAAATGTTTGAGCACATTTACTTCTGGCAGGGCTGGCTTCGTGGGCGTGTGGCTTAGAAGGGCCCCCATGCTTGGCTTAATGCTCTGTGGTTACCATCTTGAAACTCTTAATTTTGGGCGCTTTGCGAACGTTTTCATCACTGAATCTGTAACATGTATCAGTGCAGGGTCCCTGACTATCTTGATCATCCTTTTATCACCAGAATTGAGTCTGGAGCCCGGTAAATAAGGAACTATGTACCAAGTACTGTGCAAAGTGTTTCACTTGCAACACCCAATTTAATCCTCCCAACAGTCCTGTTAACCAGATACTGCTGACTTAGGCGCAAGACATACTGACTTAGAAAAGAGGGAGCTTAAGGCTTTGTGAGGTGGAGTAATGGCCGGGATCACGTAACCAGTGGAGTGTCAGGGCAAGGCTACGAGCCTAGCTTGGTGGATTCCAAGCCCATGCATGTAAGCATGGTTCAGTACTGCCAACCTAGCAATAATTAATAGTTGTTGAGAGGGTGAGTGAGTGGGGCCATGTTTCAGGCACGGGGCTGGAAATTGAGAGGTTGCTTGAGTGCTGCTGTCACCTGGGAGAAGTCCTCCTGGGAACTCAGACAGCCCCGCTTCAGTTGGGGAAGTACATGTGTTTGTACCTTAAGGTGAGAGAGTTTGCTCACTGATTTTGCTTTCGCTTGTTTACCCACTGTCTCCTTCACCCTGTGCATAAGCATCGGCATTCTGCTCTTTGACTCACAACCAAAAGCACATGATTTTAAGAGTAACTAAATAGGAACTAAAAGTTGGATTTGCAGGACCATCTCATTTATCAGGTTCCTTTGTACCTAGTGTTGCTGGGAATTGTTCTGACTTCTGGATTGCCTCTCTCAGGGTTGAGGACTTAGATCCTAGCAAGTGGGGCCATGTCTCCCCCAGAAGGATTCCTGGGGGTTCTTTTTTCAACAAGATAGCTGCTTCTCTGGCCTCTCTGGAGGAAGCAGATGACAGTCTGGAGCCATCCCAGGACCATTGATTGAGGCGCAGAACGCCTGCACCTGTTCCTAATCAATCTGCACATGGAGTCAGGAGCTAAAGCAAAATACAGTTCTTTCAAAGTTTTATTTTTAATAAATGCAAGTATTTAAAAAATGTACAGAAAATAAGAAAACACATTTCTGTGTACCTACCTCCCTGATTGAAGTTGTTAGCATTTTAACTTCAAAACTCTGGTGTTCTTTAAAAAAAAAAAAAGAAAGAAACTTTAAGGCGAAAGGCTTCTGCTCTCCCCTGCTTTCTTCCTCCGTCCTTCTCAGTGGTGACAACTATCCCAAAGCTAGTGGGTATCATTCTCATTGTGTGTTTTTGCATTTTTATTATATTTGCATGTATGCATAGACAATATATAGTATTGTTCTGTGTGTTTTAATTTTAAAGGAGTTGTAGCAGACCATCCTTATCTTCTTGAAACCTGTTTAATTTCTCTAATGTTTTTAAGGTTAACAAATGTTATTGTATGTGTCTGTAGATATTTGTTTTATAGTTCTAGTTTGGATATTACCATTTCTGGTTTTATATGTAGAGATCTTATTTGGATTTTGTGAGAAGCTCAAAGAAAAGAATAGGTGTTGGTTTTGAGGCATGATTTTGCGTGTGTGTGTTTACTTGTTTTTAGTACCACACGATGAATCATATAAATTGTTTAATGAAATTTTAGTGAATATCTGTCTTTTATGATTCAGTTTGTTTTACAGGTTAGAGCAGTCATTTTGTAATCATATTAACACATGTACATATATATTCTTGCCTGTGTAAGGAATGAGATTATTTTGGTAACATATTTATTATTAAAGTAAAAGCTTAGTGAGCAAATTTGGAAAACACAGCCAAGCACAATGGAAAAAATATATATCTGTAATCGAAGCAACCCACAGAGATCCGATTAATATTTTTTCAATCCTGAATTATAATGAAGATATAGTTTTATAACTTGCTTTTTACACTTATGTTTCAGTTTCTCTTCTGCAACATTAATTTTCTGCATTATACCCATAAACCGTAATTCTCTTAACTGCATCACTTTTTAATTGAATATTTTATGTTTGTTTAAATTTTTGTTTTATTTTGTTAATGTTTTGTTATAAATAATGCTGCAGTGGACATTCAATATAAACTCTTGGATTTTTTGTGATAGTGTATTGTTCTATGGTTTCAAAAAGAGGTTTCAATGCCAAGTAAGTTTGGAAACTGGGTCAAACAAAGTTCAAGTTTCTTTATTGTACAGCCTTTAGTATGCAAATGTACATGGTGCGTCTCAAAAAGGGAGATTATTACATGCAGTGTTTCTAATCCTTTGGAGTATTTTTATGATCATGTTCTAGTAGATTTTATGCAGGGTCAAAAGGTACCTGCATTTTAAAGCTTTGACTT
This sequence comes from Neophocaena asiaeorientalis asiaeorientalis, assembly GCF_003031525.2. Taxonomy (NCBI): domain Eukaryota; kingdom Metazoa; phylum Chordata; class Mammalia; order Artiodactyla; family Phocoenidae; genus Neophocaena; species Neophocaena asiaeorientalis. Next base: position 7,404,681 of record NW_020172731.1, on the reverse strand, counting down.
ATGGATTAAATAATTTAATAAACCGTTCCTGGATATAATCAGCTGCTGTTTGTTAAGTCAAAGTTATGTAATAGTAAAGACGGTGATAATGATGATAATTAATATTGATTGAGAATTTACTCTGTCCTAGATTCGGCAGGAAGTACTTAATATACATTCATCATTTGTTTGGTCTTTTCAGCGACCCTCTGAGAGGTGTAGGAATTTGTATTCTTGTCTTATGGTTGATGAAACTGAGGGTCAGGAGAAATTGAGTAATCCCAGCTGCCTCAGTTGTTGTGAGGGTTGGTAACACATCCGTAATCTTAATCTGTATGTGTTTTATTTTGTGATAGAGAAGAAAAAGTTTGAAGTCCTCTATTTGATTCCTAGATAGTCCACCTGTTACCTGAGTAATACGAGCTGTTTTCCAAATGTCAGTCCATAGCAAAAAGGAAAAGTCAGAGTGTTACAAAGTCATTGTACATTTAATTTATAGTCTTAAAAATATGAGATTATATCTTTCCAACTTTGTGTAGATGTTAGAATATGCTGTCTATTCTGATGATAGTGAACGATAGTATCTCTCTCTCTCTCTCTCTCTCAAAATGTTATTTACCTGTTAGAATAAAAAGATGACAATCCTTATCCATCCTCAGGTTTGTATGTATGTATATATTTAGAATGTACTTATTTCTAAAACCCCAAATACTGGGAACCTGGTCTAAGACAAATTAATCCAAACTACAATTTCCTCATTTGAAAAATTCAGATAGCATCAGAGCCTCTGTGATGACTATTGATTATTAAGTGTGTTTTAAAAAAAATCGCATTATAATTTCTGTACCGATTGGTGTAGGAGTCCATATGACTCAATATAATGGCATTAACAGAAGGGGGGCAAGTGTAGATAAAGCCAGTCTGTCTCTTTCTCCTTGTGTATGTCTTGGATTCTGTCCTCCCCCAGCCCCCCTGCCTTTAGTGACACCGTGGGGATTTTTATACTCTCCAGAAATGGCAATGTACAATTTTTGTGAAATAATGTAACTAAACATTATGTCAGAGCACATACTTTCTTGTACATTTTAAGAGCTGGGCACAAAAGATTTGTCCTTGACCTTGGATAAAACATGTTTTTCTGTCTGTTCTGCAAATTACTCATATTAGGACTTCTAGTCCCAAAAAGAATGTTAAAGTTAATTTTTACTATCACTTAATTTTTATTTCCTCTTTTCTTCTCTGATTCAGGTATTTTTAAAGATAGTAATTATGACTAGTAAATGAGAATCTTATTTGCAAAAAAACTTTAACATAGGGCTGTAAGGGTTGAATGAGAATGTTTATACTGTACTTCATGAAAATAAGGTATTACATAAAGCTAATGTGCACTTATTTTTTTTCTAATCAAATTTTTTTTTTTTTTTTTTTTTTTTTTGCGGTACGCGGGCCTCTCACTGTCGCGGCCTCTCCCGTTGCGGAGCACAGGCTCCGGACGCGCAGGCTCAGCGGCCATGGCTCACGGGCCCAGCCGCTCCGCGGCATGTGGGATCCTCCCGGACCGGGGCACGAACCCTTGTCCCCTGCATCGGCAGGCGGACTCTCAACCACTGCGCCACCAGGGAAGCCCTAATCAAATTTTTTATTCACCAAATTGTTGTCTTCTTTTTAATTGAAGTGTAATTTGCATACAGTAATGTGTACAGCCTTAAAGGTACAGCTAGATGAATTTATATGTACCTGTGTCTTGTAACCACCCCAGGTGGAGATGTAAAACCTTTCTAATACCTCAGAAGGCTCTCTGTGTTCCTTCCCAGGCAGTATTGACATAGATTGGTTTTGCCTGATTTTTGAACTTAATATAAATGGAATCACAGCTTTGTATTCTTTTGTGTGTGATTTCTTTCAACATGCCTGTGTAATCCGTCCATGTTGAGTGAATCAGTAGTTTGTTCCTTTTAGTTGCAATGCAATATTGTATGAATATACTATTACTAATCTATCCATTCTGTTGTTGATGGGCGTCTAGGTTGTTTCCAGTTTGGGGATATTTGGAATAAAGCTGCTAGAGACATTCTTGTGCATGGTTTTGGTGGAAATAAGCACTCATTTCTGTTGGGGCAAGTAGAATTTCAGGTTCACAGGGCATACATATGTTTAGATTCACTAAATACCACCAAACTTTTTCCAAAGTGGTTGTACCAATTAGACTTGTACCAGTAGTGTAAGAGTTCCAGTTATTCCGTATCCTCAGCAAGTCTTTACATTGTCACTCCTTTCCTTATTCTGATGAGTGTGTACGCTAAAGAAATGTAAAGTTGCCCAGAGCTACATCTGTGTGTTCAGGCATGAGAACAATATAGTACAAGAGGATTATAAGGCAGATTTTTTTAATTTGGAGAAATTACTTGGCCATAGTCTGAAATTCCTACATTATTGAGTTGTGTGATTCATTTGAAAATCCTGAAACGCTGAAGAGGTACTATGGAGGTTGGTTGACCTGGTTGTATTCCTGGCTTTGAAACAACTAAGTGTGAGGTTTGGGCAAACCGGTCAATGTTATTGTCTTAAATTTCTTCATCTATAAAAAGGTGGGATTAATTAGATAATCCTAAATGTTTCTTTTATTTCAAAATTTTTCTCAGTCATCTTGTATCCCTCTTGGAATAACTTTCTTCTTTTTTCCATTCTTTCTAATTCTTTAAGTGATCATAAATTTGCCTTTACATAATTATCATTCATTCACTCAAACAGCTCTAATTTTTTTTATAAGCCTTCTAGGTTCTGGTGCTGTCCTGGGCACTAGGGATATGCAAGTGAATAAGACATTGGCTTGCCCTCAAGGAACTTATACTCTTGTAGAGATGAAAAGTAAGCAGTTATGTTTTGGAGTGGCATATTCTATTCAGAGGGAAATAAAGGTTACTAGTGCGATATATGAAAGGGAAACTTAGACTTGAGGGCCAAGGAGAGCTTTTCAGAGGAGCCATTTTTAATCTGCAACATTGTAGTTGAGTCGAGTTGGCCAAGTGACAGGCAGGGCCAGAGCCAGGGTGAAGGAACAGCTTGTGCAGAGACTTGGGGGTAAGTAACTCCATCGCTTCAAGGAACTCCAAGGGCTCAGTGTGGCTGGAGCAGAGTCAGGCTCAGTGTCTAAATTTGAGCTGCAGAGTCCCTCTACAGTCACATCGTGGGAACCTTTAACGTTTGCCTAGAGTGACATGGTCAGCTCTGGCTGCACTGTGGAGAAGGATTGGAAAGGGCAGCCAGACTGGAGGAAGAAGACCAGTTAAGAAGATGCTGTCCTGATTCAGGAATGAAATTATGGTATTCACAGCCAGGTAGGGGCAGGAAGGATGCAGAAAAGTAGGTGGATTTAAGCAACATTTTGCGAATTGCCAGGATTTTGTCATTGGATGTAGAAGATGAGACCAAAGGGGATTTTAGGGATAATTTTCAGGTTTTTGGTTTGAGCATCATTCTGGTTATCCATTCCTGAATAACAGAGTACCTTAAAACAGCGGCTTAATAACAGTCATTTATTTTACTTATGAATCTGGAGGTAAATTGAGTTCAGCTAGGCTGTTCTTGTTTTTCCTTTTTAAAAAAATTTTTATTGAAATATAGTTGATTTGCAGTACCATGTTAGTTTCAGGTATACAGCAAAGTGATTCAGTTATATATATAAATCTATTCTTTTTTTAGATTATTTTCCATTATAGGTTATTTACAAGATAACAGCTCACCCTTTTGAATTGTACAATTCAGTGGTTTTTAATATATTCATGAAGTTGTACAACCATCAACCGCATCTAATTCCAGAACGTTTTTATCACCCCAGAAAGAATTCCTGTACCCTCTAGCAGTCACTCCCCATTTTGCCCTCTCCCTAGGCCCTGGCGATCACTAATCTACTTTATGTCTCTCTATGGATTTGCCTATCCTGACATTTATTTACATTTCATATAAAGGGAATCATATAATATGTAGCTTTTTGCATCTGACTTCTTTCATTCAGCATAAAGGTTTTAAGATTCATCTCTGTTTTAATATATATCAGTACTTCATTTTCTTCTATTGCCTAATAATATTCTGTTATATGGGTGTACCACGTTTTACTGGTCCATTTATCAACTTATGGACATTGGGTTGTTTCCACTATTAGGCTATTATGTTGATATGAATGCTCACGTGCAAGTTTTTGTGGGGACGTATCTTTTCAGTTCTCTTGGGTTATACCTAGAGTGGAATTGCTGGGTCATATGGTAACTCTAGGCTTAACTTTTTAAGGAACTGCCAACCTGTTTTCCAAAGTGTCTACATCATTTTACATTCTCACCGCCAGTATATGGGGATCCAGTTTCTCTACACCTTTGCCAAATCTTGCTATTGTTTGTCTCTTTGAGTATAAGCTAGATTGTTCTTGCTCAGGATGCCTTATTACGTTACCGTCAGATGGCAGCTGGGGGCATCTCCAGGCTTCTTCATACACTGGTCTGGCATCTGGGCTGGGAACATGCAAATCTGGGGGCTGGAAAAGTGTGAACTCCTGCGGCATCTCTCTTCGCGCAGTCTTTCTGCATGAGGACTCGGGAGCGGCGTTGCTTACATCCAGCTGGAAGGCTCACAGAGTGCATGTACCAAGAGAAACTGGTGGAAGCTGCTGGTCTTTCTAAACTGGCCTCAGCAGTCAGGCAGCATCACTTGTACTGCACTTGTTTATCAAGGCAGTCACAAAGGCATGCTTCGGGCCAAGGGCAGGAGACAGACACCACCTCTTGGTGGGAGGAAGCCAGAGGATTTACGGGCATGTTTTAGGACCACGACAGGCATCAGGGAGGCTAAATGGGTCATGTACTGTGATAGGTGACACTTGAAGGAATAGCACATGGAGAGGGAAGATGAGGACTTTGAGTCTGGAGTTTGCACTGCTTGTGGGAAGTCCAAGTTGAGATTTCGTGTAAGTAGATGGGAGCTGAGAGGTGAGCCTTGGATGAGTAGTTAAAAACAATATTGTTACTCGCCATATATATACACTATATTATTAAATCATCAGGTGGGAGGCATAGTGCTACGTATTTTTCGTGCATGATTTATTACTATTGGGGTGGCCAAAAATTTGTTCGGGTTTTTCCATATGACGTAACAGAAAAACCCGAACGAACTTTTTGGCCAACTCCATATCCTTTTAGAGATTAGAAGACTGAGGCTTAGAGAAATTGTGTCATGCCTGTGATGTGATGGAGCCAGAATCTGAACCCAGGTCTGGATAACGTCTGACCACTAACGTCTGACCATCCTAAACCACTTAGATGGTAACTGAAGCCAAGGTCACGTCCACGTCTGAGCTCGCCCAGGGAGGGTTGTGCTGAGTGGGGAGGGGAGAACCCGAGGAAGCCCAGTGCCTCGGTCAGGGCCGGCACATAGTAGGCACGCAGTTTTTGTGGGATCAGCCACAGGAAAGGAATCTCAAGAGGGAAAGAGAGCTGCAAGGTTGGGAGAAAACCTGGAGAGTGTCCTGCTGAGCGGGCTGAGAAGGGAGACTTTCCAGGAGGAGGAAGTGGCCAATTGTGTTAACTGTGGCCCAGAGATCCTAGAAGATAATGGCTGCACGGTGCTCGCTGGATTCGCGTCAGTGATGACCTTGACCAGAGGCTCTCAGAGGCCTGGTGGGAAGTGAGGAAATGATGCCGCTGCAGTTGAGACTGTCTAGAAATTTCACCACGAACGAGAAGAAGGCCAGGGCTGGAACTGGAGGGGGGAGGGGACATTGAGTGGCGGCTTTCCTTTCTAAAGGGGACCGAACTTGAGATGATTAAATGCCAATGAAGTGGAATGTGAGTTCATCTTGCTGAGCGTGACTGAAATATGGTGGCGGAGGGGTTTGAGCTGAAGTAGCTACAGTGAAGAATGAGGGCCATGATGACCAGGGACACAGACTTTGTAGCTGTTTGGGTGTTGGTTTCAAGAAGGTGGGCAGTTAGATGGATAAAGGTTGGGATTTTTCCAAGGTGAGTCAATGGGTGGTTAATGGGGTAGAGGAATTTAGGACACTGGCAAGAGGATGGCTGAAGTGATAGACCGTCGTGAGCTCTGAGTTAGTGGAAAGGAAGGACGGGCGAGTAGAAAGTAGAGGATGCGAGGATGGGTGGTCCTGATGCGGGTGAACAATGGGAGTATTGGAGTTATTTGGAGTAACTGTTCAGAAAACTGGAGGGAGAGAAAGTTCATTGCAGGGGACAATAGGGTGTGTGAATTTAAGATTGCAGAGCGGCTCTCGGAGGGGAGTCTCCAGTGCGTGGCGGTGCGTGGCCGCGGGAAGGATGGGGAGCTTAAGACGTGGAAGAGGAAATACAGCGCAGGTGCTGGATATAGCATCCTTGTGGCTGGCGAAGTCAGCAGGACCAGGGCAGGACTTGGGCTGGAGCAAAAGGCTGAGGCAGATTCAGAAATCCTCAGTGAAAGAGGGAAGGTCGGCCAATGTCCTTGACAAGGAGAGGCACACAGAGCTAGATGTTAGAGCTCATTGCCCGGAGTCTTGAAAGGAGTGGGGGAGGAGGAGTGCCCTGGAGATCCTCGAAGGTGACCTTGAGGGACTGAGCAAGGTGGGGGGGGGCATTTAATGAAGTTCTGTGGGTGTAGAGGAGTTTGTTTCACGGTTGAGTGCCGTAGGCTTTGGGCTGAACTGCCTGCCTGGCTCTACCACTCTAGCTTTGGCAAAATTACTTAACTTCTCAACTCCTCACCTTCCTCCTCTGTAAAGTGGGGTGAGTAAGAGTAACTAACTACCTCTTGGGTTTGTTGTGGGGATTAACTAAAAGAATACATGTATTTCAGAACAGTGCCTGGCACCTCTTTCTCTGCCACCCCCTCTTACTCTCATCATAGCAACAACAACAAAAACCCCTTCACAGCGTTTATATTGGCAGGCACTTTCTAAGGACCCTATGAGGTAGGTATCATTTCTGTTTTCCAGATGTTAAAACTGAGACATGGAAAGATTAAGCAACTTGTTGAAGGACATACAGCGAGGAAGTGGCAGAGTCAGGCTTTGAACCCAGGAAGTCTTGCTTCAAAGCCCTCCCTCCTAACCAATATGCATAATTAATGCGTATTAACTACACCACATCCCGACCTGTACCACCATGGCCCCAGGGCAGAGGGCTCTGTGGAGAGACTGGGGAGGGAATGGACTTGCGTGAGGCTGGCTTGCTGGAGAGGAGACACAGAGCAGCGTGGGGTAAGGGTAACCGTGGAGAGACTGGGGAGGGAATGGACTTGCGTGAGGCTGGCTTGCTGGAGAGGAGACACAGAGCAGCGTGGGTAAGGGTAACCGTGATCTGGAAGATGGTGCAGTCAGGTGGATATTTTCCCAGAATAATTTGATCTAGCAGCTCCCTGGTCAAGGAGATGGGAGAAGTTGGTTGTGTTGCAAGGAGGGAGTCCTAGTTCAGATAAATAAACTCACAGCTTAAGTACCTGATTTTTAAGACCCAAAGCCTACTTTTCCACTAAGAGTGGTTGTACTTGCAAAGAAGTCCTGGTCCCCAGTGAGTGAGGGGACGGGGCTCTCTTAAGGGACACACTGTGGACATCTGTGTCTCTCACACGGGCTGCATCTCCTTGGAGGGTGCCTGGAGTTCGGGTCCCTCAAAGCCCCTGGCACCAGTCTCCCAGGGCAGAGAACTGGTGGTTCGAGCTGCCGAGTCCAGAAGCTGACGAGGACGGCCCAGACCTTTCCACTGCACCGAAAGCCAGTAACAGGCAGCTTGTTGGGACCAGGAGTTGGTTCTGTGAAGGCAGCCTGCTTAGGGCTGTTTTGTCAGGGCAGCCTGTGAGCTAACCTGCATGTGACATGTCCGGAACAATCGCATAGTAATCCGGATGCACTGTTAATAAAGCTGCAGAGATGTGTGTGAGCCTGGCTTCTGTCTAGTTAAAGCGATCACAGAGCGTCGTGTTGTAGAAATAAGTTTTGGTTGGAGAGTTCACCTTTTCCCTCCTACTCTAATTTAAGCCTTCTCTCTTGCAAGTCTTCCACTGCCAGAACTGAATTGAGGCTCCTTCCAGGGCTGCTCCTGGGGCTGCCGTAGACAGTTAAGCTCACGGGACACCACACGGAGGTGCCTGGCCAAGGGGGCAAGCACACCTGCAGTCCAGCCCCTGCCCAGCTTGCCAAGGTCCCCATTGTGCACTGGCACAGAGGTGCTAATGGGCCAACTACAGCCCTGCCTCAGGCCTTGGTTCCTATCTCTGTTACCGGACAAAGCACAGTGTTTCACAGTGCAGGGCTGGGTTGTGGGCCTCTTTGTGTCCCCAGAGCCTGACATAGGTACACAAGATAGCTGCTAAGCCAGTGGTTGGGCTGAGAGGCTGCACAGAGTAATATTTAAGGGCACTGACCTTGGAGTCGGACTCCCTGCACTTGCGTTCTAGCTCTGTCACTTACCTGCTGTGCAGCCTCTGTGCCTGTTTCCTCATATGCGAAATGGGCATAATAGTACCTACCACTCAGAGTTGAGTTAAAATATATAAAGCATTCAGCAGAGAGACTAGTACCATGAGCAAGATAAGAGTGTTTGCTATTATTGAATTGGAACTTTCTTTATAAAACAAGGATTTGTGGTACTATTGTCACCAAAATGTTCCCACTCTGATTCTATTCATTTTTCCAAAACCAGCTTTTCAAAAATCTTTCTGCCTCCACCTAATAAACACAGCACGGAGTAACTGGGTGAACGATATTGCAGCTGCTTGTTGATGGGTTAAGTGGTAGCTATTTCTGATTTATAGGGGTGAAAGGTCCTGGCATGGCAGAGGGTGGCCCGCATCTCTTCAGGCCGGTTCTGCCTACAGCTGTTACATAAGTTTGGCCAAATGAGCCAACTTACTTTAAACTAAGTGGGCAAGTTTTCTGAGGTCCTACTGTAGAATTACACTCGTTTGGAACTTTCAACTTCTCTTTTGTTGGAATCAGTTTGAGAGTCAAGTTTCTGCTTGTGAGAACTTTTTTCCTAGCATGTGATTGGCCAGCTCTCTTATCCCTTCTTCCCTTATGAATGTTTCCTGAGAGGCGGCACGTTGTAGACCAGTGGTCCCCAGCCTTTTTGGCACCAGGGACTGGTTTCATGGAAGACAGTTTTTCCACGGATGGGTCAGGCGGTGCAGGAGCTGTCCTCCCGCCAGCCGAGCGCCTCAACCACTGGCCCAACTGCATCCTGCTGGCCGTGTTCCTCGTCTACTACGTGCAACGGGCCTTGATTTTCCCCTTTTCAGATCCGAGGAGGAAAGCCGACACCCTTGTACGCCTTTATATTGGCATTCGTGTTCTGCACCTATAACTGGCTACTTGCAGAGTAGATACCTGAGCCAGTATGCAGTGCATGCTGACGACTGGCTCACTGACCCCTGATTTCTAACAGGTTTTGTCGTGTGGCTGACAGGCATGCTGATAAACATCCATTCAGATCATGGCCTAAGGAACTTCAGGAAACCAGGGGAAACTGGATGGAGGGGCTTGTTTTTGTTTTTTTTTTTGCGGTACGCGGGTCTCTCACCGTTGTGGCCTCTCCCTCTGCGGAGCACAGGCTCTGGATGCGCAGGCTCAGCGGCCATGGCTCACGGGCCCAGCCACTCCGCGGCATGTGGGATCTTCCCAGACCGGGGCACGAACCTGCGTCCCCTGCATCGGCAGGCGGACTCTCAACCACTGCGCCACCAGGGAAGCCCGAGGGGCTTGTTTTAGTATATCACTGCAGCCAGCTACTCAGGCGGTAATGCGAGTGATGGAGAGCGTCAGATGAGGCTTTGCTTACTCGCCCGCGGCTCACCTTCTGCTCTGCGGTCCGCTTCCTAACAGTGGCCGCAGGGTTGGAGACCCCTGTTGTAGATGACAGAGCAGTGAGCTGTTTTATTGGATAATATCATTTTGAATGTTCCCTGAATGTGCCTGGTTCTGTTTTTCAAGTCATTGTGCTAGAGGTAGAAAACCTCTTGTGATGATTGAAATTCTTTTCCTCTCTGTTTTATTTCACATAGAAATATTGTACATCTGTGTTGTTCACCAGTATTATTTCTCTTAATGTAACATGATTTTCCCCATGATTTTTTGGGTTTTCGAGGTGCATGTTTTAAAGACTGGGTCATTGAGATAGGATTATTTGATCATTCCTGGACTTCTTTGGGTTTCCTAACTTTTTCAGGGCCCCTGTGAGCTGACGTTGGGCTGTGGGCAGGATTACGGTACTTCATGAGTCTGAAGAGGAGCTGTTCTCTATCATTTCTGTGGATTCAGGCTGCAGTTTTTTTGCAGGCTGAGTGTGTGGGAAATAGATACCTGTGCTAGTGATGTTCTGCTTTTCTCCCAAATATGACTTTATTTGGGGGGAATGCCTAACTTTATTGGTCATCTTTGAAAATACCCATAGGTGGATATTTTCCATTTCTTGACTTCTAAGTACTCACCTCTTACTGAACTTTATTGTAAATAATTATGTGTTTAAGATCCACTTTGAACAGTTTCATAAAGCAGACTTGCAAAATTTCAAAAATTTTCTCTTTTGATTCCCGTGTCAAGAAGTGAGATCTTCAGCTCCTGATTTGAAAGCTCTTCAAATTGGATTCTTTGTTACCTAGGAGAGCCACAAGTATAATGAAACAAGTTGCTAAAAAAGTTGAAATTATAAAGAGCTGTGTAAGAAGTGATGCATATTTTAATTCTTTGTACAAAAGTTGTCTTGAGTAAACCAACGTAAAAATGCATGATTGTGAAGAAATGCTGGGGATAAGAATCAAGAAGATTTAACAAGGCCATTGATGGTTTGAATCTCTCATCTGTTTTAAAGCAATTCCCTTTTTCCCAAATCCACAGTGCTTAAGAGTTCATCTCTGAGGCAAAGGTCATTTATCCCAATTGCTTTATATTATTGCAGTGAGTGATTTTAAAACAACAGCAGTAAGAGCAAATGATTATTCTTTTAAGAGTGGGTATGGTTGCAGATATAAACAGCAAACTAGTGGTTACCAGTGGGGAGAGGGAAGGAGGGGAGGGGCAAGATAGTAGGGGATTAAGAGGTACAAACTATTATGTATAAAATGAGCTACAAGCATATATTATACAACATGGGAAATATAGTCAATATTATATAATAATTACAACTGGAGTATAACCTTTAAAAATCATGAATCACTATATCGTACACATGTAACTTATGTAATATTGTACATCAACTATACTTCAATTTAAAAAGTGTCACGTTAAATCAAAATAAAGAACTTTCAGGGCTTCCCTGGTGGCGCAGTGGTTGAGAGTCCGCCTGCCGATGCAGGGGACTCGGGTTCGTGCCCCGGTCCGGGAGGATCCCACATGCTGCGGAGCGGCTGGGCCCGTGAGCCATGGCCGCTGAGCCTGCGCGTCCGGGGCAAAAAAAAAAAAAAGAAATTTCAATTTTAAAAGAGTGGGTGGGTAGCATTTTCCTGGGTATTCAGAATTAGCAAGGACTTTTGTTTACTAAACAACATTTCAATCAGTGTTGATCTGCTTGAAATGAAACATAGTAACTTTAGGTCCTCTATTTTAATTCAGATGTACATCCCTGTGTTCAAATACCTAGTTACAGCAAGAAGAGGATCTGCTAGGTTTTAAAATAATTTTTTGAAGGGTATATGTCAGAATAGTTTTGGGAAAAGAAAAACCCTACTCTCCTTCCCTTCCCCCGTATCTTCTTTCCTCTTCCTATCTAACTTTCCTCACTCCACAAATACTTATTTTTTTAACAGTAATTTTATTAATCTCTTTAATTATTATAATTAACACAATAACGAATTGCCATAATTTGCTAAGTTACAGTTTTTAGCAAACGGAAGACAGGCAGGCAAGATAGAACAAGATCTCTTCCTATGTCAGTCATCCATCCAGTGCATGCCAGTGAAGTAGCAACCGTGCATCAAATGCTGACTTACCCCAAACTTTTGGTCACTCAGATAAAAAAGCACCAACAGAAGTAAAATTCACAGTGAGCCTCTCTGGCTCTCAGACAAACAACTTTCTGGCCAGGTACACCTTCTAGAACCCAGGGGCCCAAATAAATCAAGACTTGCTTAGATTTTTGAGTTTTCCAGAGGAGATCCTAAATATTTGTTTTATGGTTTCAAGTAATTAGTCGGTCAGAAAAAGGGCCAAAGATTATTTGATCATAAAAATTTCCCTGCGAAAGCATTCCATTTTTAGTTAAAATGAAGCACAACCACAATCAGAAAATGTTTCTAAAACGCTAAGAGACTCTAAAAACCACTAACACGGAGAATACAGTTTCTACATGAAAACTCGTGGCGGGGAGCCCCTGGTTGGGGAGGTGAGCCAGGAGAAGGGTGGGAGGGAGCTGATGGGGTGCCCCGGGGGCCTGGGGTGCAGGGGCAGGAGGGCCTACTCCTTGCCCAAAGGTGGCATTTGGACAACATACAGGACACAGCATCAGGTGTGTCCTGAAGGCCCCTGCCACCTAGCATCCTTAGCAATCATAAGTGCACATGGACTCTCTCCACTTCCTCTTTCAGTTTCCACCTCTATAAATGTGGCAGCAACGGAGGCAGTGCCTTCCCAGGAGAGGCGGGGTCTTTACCATGTGTTCGTTAGATTTTCACAGAGGGGTCAAGAGATTCAACAGCTTTCTAGTGGGGAGATTTCTTTTACATATCTGGCAATAAGTAGTACATTTTATTACTGCCATTTATCTCCATGGAGTTTTTGAGTGCATCTAAAATAAGAAATTCTGCTTCAAGTTATAGTTTTGCAGTACTGAGAGGTACTTAAAAAGTGCCTTACAAAAAAATTCTAATTCTACCTAGAAGGAGGTAGAAAAACCATCCCAGGCCACAGACTCCTGATGGCTCATGGTGAGTGGCCCAAGACGGGAGCGGTGCCCTGCAGCACCTTTGTGCTCCTAGCCCAGGGCCTCCAATAAGTCCCCTTTGTGGGGGGACACAGCAGACTGCTCCTTAAGAATGCCCCCAGTGCCCTGTCCTGCCAGTGAAGTCACCTGGTGGACCAGGCTGCAGCAGGTACCAGAGGCCCTTTGCACCAGCCTCTGATGGGCGCCCCCTTTCTCTGTGCACAACTTCTCTGCCTGCCCAGCACCCAACAGTGAGAGGCTGTGGGTACACTGTGGGTACCGAGGCCTCTCCGACCTAGTGGGATGAAAGGGACACAAAGACAGAACATACCTCCATGGGGAGGACGGGGCGACATCGCCTTTGACCTTAAACCCATTGCTGTAGGGGGTTGTGTAAGCGGTACAGAAACGTTTTGGTCCATAGAGGCAAACCCAAAATCACAGGAGGGTCAGCCGCAATTACAGAGTTCCAGATTCCTGACCTGGTATGCAGCAGCATAGTTCAACCTGCAATTTCAGTTTGATTAGACTGTTATTAGGTAGCAAACAAATTTGCTAGGGGAAAAAACCCCTTGAGCAATCTTGAAAAAGATGAAATAGCAGAAAACTTACAGAGACATAAATTTATTTATATAATCCCAAGAGAAACATCATCGAAAGCTTCACGTTGAAGATAATTCCATTGACAATGAACTTAAAACAAAAACAGAATCATCATTTTTCTGAATTTTGGATAATCTTCAAATATCTCATGGTACCACTGGTGATGCTGCTGAGCCCTGGTGAACAGGACACAGAAGGTGAACAGAGAGAAAGCCCAGCCTTGAATGGACCAGCTGGCGAGGGTGTAGACGCACCACTGGACGGCTTCTCAGAAGTAGCTGGCTGCAGTGATGTACTAAACAATCCCTCTCCTTAGTGTTCTACGTCTGGTCTCCCCTGGTTTCCTGAAGTTCCTTAGGCCATGATCTGAATGGATGTTTATCAGCATGCCTGTCAGCCACACGACAAAACCTGTTAGAAATCAGGGGTCAGTGAGCCAGTCGTCAGCATGCACTGCATACTGGCTCAGGTGTCTACTCTGCAAGTAGCCAGTTATAGGTGCAGAACATGAATGCCAATATAAAGGCGTACAATGGTGTGGGCTTTCCAACTCGGATCTGAAAAGGGGGAAATCAAGGCCCGTTGCACATAGTGGACGAGGAACATGGCCAGCAGGATGCAGTTGTGCCGGTGGTTGAGGCGCTCGGCCGGCGGGGTCGGCCCGGCGAGGAGTGGCAGGGCCCGCGAGGGCAGTTCCTGCACCGCCCAGGCAGCCTGCTCGGGCAGCCGGAAGGCGGAGCGCACTAACGCGTAGCGCCCGTAGGGCCAGCCCACCAGCTTCAGCAGCACGTAGCACAGGAAGCCCGGGGCGCTCTCCAGGTAGGCGAGCACGTTCAGCAGGAACGGCTCAGCCAGCTGCACTGCTGCAGGCGTGCCCCGGGGCCCGTGTTCCGGGGCCCGGCCGCGACGGGGCACTTATAGGGCCGCTCTGGGAGGTGGTGCGGGAGGCGCGGTTACCTGAGGTCTGCGCCGCCCCCAAAGCCCGTGGCTGAATCAGCCTCGCACTGGCGGCCCCGAAGCAGCCCACGAATACTTACTGAGCAATGCTTAATTTCGTAGGGACGTGGGCATCGTAGACAATACAGGGATGAATCTTTTGGGTACTGCACTATAGCCTGTTAACATTGAAAGTAACACAGTTCTTTGCTTGTGGAAAAACGCTGGATGATGGATTAGAACAGGGTGCACAGACTTTCTGTAAAGGGCCAGCTAGTAAATATTTTAGGCTCTGCAGGCCATACGGTCTCTGTCTCAGCTACTCACCTCTGCCGTTGTTGCACAAAAGCAGCCATAGATGGACGTGGCTGTGTTCCACTAAAACTTTATTTGCAAAAAGCAGGCAGTGAGCCAGATTTGGCCCATGGATTGAAGATTGCCACCCGCTGGACTCGTAAAGTAGGATTTACCTCTTTGAAGAAGAGAGGCAGTATTTCGCTATTTTTCACTGACATCAGAGTTTTGGTTTTTGGAAACTTTTTTTTTTTTTTTTTTGCGGTACGCGGGCCTCTCACTGTTGTGGCCTCATTGCGGAGCACGGGCTCCGGACGCGCAGGCTCAGCGGCCATGGCTCACGGGCCCAGCCGCTCCGCGGCATGTGGGATCCTCCCGGACCGGGGCACGAACCCGTGTCCCCTGAATCGGCAGGCGGACTCTCAACCACTGCGCCCCCAGGGAAGCCCCCAATGAAGCTGTTTGGATACACACAGAACTGAATTTAGATGGATCGAATTTCATTTCGATCCATTTAGATGAATGAGAATTGAAGGTTCATCTTCTAGTTCATTCAGTTACACATTTTGTTTTTTTGTGTGAGGTTAAGGAAGAACAAGATTCTCATAGAATCATAGTTGCAAGTGTTACAGATATTAAAGTAGCTCAATTCTAAATTACTCTTCAATCAGAAGGCAGAATATAGGTTTTATTCTGAGGCTACCTCCCCACCCTGCCCACCGAAAGAAGATCACTCTGGCAGCACAAGTAAATGTGTGGGCATTCTCCAGTGTGTTAAAAGTTTCATGTACAGTATATTTGAATATGTATTTTTTTCTCATTTCAGTCTCTAAGATAATAAAGATTCAATTTCGTTTAAAAAAATATTTCTCAAATATCCAGCTGCCTCTTTGGAACCGTATCTGGGGAGCAGAGTTTGAAAACCACAGGTTTAGAATCAGACGTGGGCGGAAATCTAAGTTCTGCTAGTTACTTGCCACAGGCTGGTAACCCTCAGTTTTCCATCTGAAAGATAGGCCTAGAAATACCCACCTTGCTCTAGTTGTGAGGACTGAGTGAGCGTGTAAAACACCCAGCACATAGTAGTCTCTTAATAAATGTCTTTTTTTTTCTCTCTCCTGTGACTTAAAACATAATCACAGCCCTTCTTTTAAATTATATTGTGTGTGGCTGCATTCGATTCCAATAGGTATGGTTTCATTTACCTTTACTAGAAATTTTCACCATCTTAAAGGAACGCTTGACTGACTAGGATCTCTGCCTGCAGAAATGCCAATTACTCCCCCAAAAGGAGTGGGTTTGGGTGGGCCCCTCACCCTGTTGTGGTTGTGATTCCATCTTCTGGCCTGACAGTGAAGAGGAGTTTGGAGCGATCCATCCATCCTCCCAGGTAGAGGATAAGAATTTAAGAGGCTTATTCACACAATCAGAAACAAGGGCAGTGAGTGTGCAGACTTTCCTTATTAGATTTTTATGCCAACTGCCCCATCTCTGTCTGGTCTCTTTAGAAATTAGCAGTAAAAGCCATGTACCAGAAGGGCCAGTGTGCACACCTTTGGAGAAGCAAGGATGTGAACAGCAGGGAAATGAGGGAGGGCTTGTGCCACTTGGCAGCCAGACTTGTAGGGATAAGGAGAAAATCCACAAGACTCAGGAAAAGTAGTGTCCCTTGAAAAAGAAAAGAGAAATAGGCTGAGTCCTTAGGAACCAAAAGTAGTGAGATCCCAGCAAGCCAAGCTTGGCACGGGTGTCCTTGGGATTTCACAGAAAACCCCCGGTAGTTCCCTGACCATTTCAACTGGGGTCATTTGTCTTCAGCGAGTGAAAGTACTGTGGCTGTTCGTATAAGTTTCAGGTTTACGGGTCTCAGGTGCTGAGTGGCCCAAGGAAATTGGTCCTGAAGCCAGGGTCCAGAGGGCAGCCAGACAGGATGCTGGGGGCCCGGGAGGTTGTGGTAGCGAAGTCGAGTTTCATTTAAAATTACTCTTAAACTAATGAGTGGTTTTAAGCAGGAGGTGATAGGACCTGATCTACGTTTTGAAATCTTGCTCTGGCTGCTGCCACGGAGCCTGGATTATACAGGGCGGGAGGGCAGCCGGGAGGAGGACCTGTTGGTGAAACTCATCCATGTCCCAGCACTAGATGTGGGTGGCTTGGTCTGGGCGTCAGCGAGTTAGGATGGCTTCTCCTTGCCAAGCCCCCGAGGCTTGCTTACTTCATCCAGTGATGTTAGTGGTAGTAGTAGTAGTCCTTTCTTTTCATGCCTGAGAACCAGCTGTTGCAGTTCAGGGCGGCTAAGTTTTATATGGTCACACCCTGAACGACTTGAACCCAGGTCAGTCTAAACTCAAAGCTCACACTTCCCTTTCTTCCCTTGCCACGGTCAGAAAAACCAGAGGGCAAGTCCAGATTGTCCAAGTCATAAACCGATAGGAGTTCTTTTGATCCTTTAAACAATTGGACCACATTCTCCTGTAACCAGTGTTTCTTTCTGGGCGCTACAATAATGTTTATAAGTTAAGATGGAGCTATTGATCGAGTAAAAGGGCTTGACCATTTAACTATTTTGAGGACTTTAAATATAGGTTTGACGATATAAGCATCATGCTCAAGGTAGAGGCTTAAAAATGTTCAAAGACACAAACCCTAAATGACAGTTTCTAAGGTTTTCTAACCAGAAGGGCAGTGCCGAAAAGTTGTTATTCATTTGATTATATCCAAAAGGAGAGGGAGGGAAAACGAGGATACCTCCATGTTCTAGAGAATTAAAAAATATAATTTTCCTTATGATTCTAAATAATGGTGCTCCTGAGTGTCTAGTGAGCAACGCATTACAAACTGGATGCCTATCATTATAAAACAATATCCATGAAACATGAATAATATTGAATAGTAGAATAATAAATTTTTACACAAGGCAGACTAAAACCTCTTCGGTTTAAACGTAGATGTAAATTGCTTAGGTAGACAGTAATATGAGGTCTGGCTAAAATGAATGGGTTTCCCTTTTGCCTCTGGTTCCGGGTCTGTGTGGGCAAAGTGCTGGGAGCTAAGCCCTATGCTTTGGGATATTTCTTCCTTTGGGGAATCTCAGGCTTAGCATCCTGGTTTTCAGTGATTGCGATGAGAAGTCACCTTTCTAATGTGGCGGCTGCAGGAAGAGACACCAGGAGTACAAAATAAGGCCAGAATCAAGGGTGTCCAGAGAAGCTGATGGCAGAGTGCATCTCCTGGGGCCTCCAGTGTCCTTGGCCCCTTAGTGCAGATGCTCAGATGAATTTGTGTGCCTGGAACACAGACACTCAATTAAAAAAATAAGCAAACACCAATTTGGAGCTTACTGTGTTTTCTCTTATTACTCACTTAATCCTCATAGAACCCTCTAAGATAGGTAGTACTGTTATCTTTACTTTACAAATAACAAATTGAGATGCAAAGAGGTCAAGTACCTCACCCAGGGCCCCAGAAATAGTAAGTTGTATGGCTGGGATTTGATTTAAGGAAGTCTGACACCCAACTCTGTGCTCTTAGTGGCTGCCTGATCGCTTCTTAATATCTGTGAACTGTTGAATTGAGTGTCTGGTGCTTTGACTTTTCAGGATAGAATCCTGCATTTGCTTATGCCAGGGATTTTCAGAGTTAAGTTGCTGAAAGCTTTTCTGGGATCCCTTATTTGATTGTCCATAATGTTGTTAGAATTACCACATCTGCTTTCAAAATTAGTAATACCCCCAATCCACTGCCTCCTGAACATTCTATTCATTTACTTTATTTTTCTTCATAGCACTTATCACCATCTACCTTGATTTATTTTTGCTTTTGCCTGCCACCCCTGACTAGAGTGCAGCCTTCTGAGCCTTGTGTACTGCTTAGTCTCCAGCAAGGAGAACGCTGCCTGGCACAAAGGAGATGCTCAGTACAGATATGAAGATTCATGGCAAGTACATTGGTGCCTTCATCTTGGCCATCTGAAATCCTTGAACCTTTCAGAAGGCTTGCTGCTCCATCCCACCCTTACTGCATGGGACAGTGAAACATCTCAGGGGCATCAGGAGCCTGGAAGTTGTAATACTAAGGCTGAGCTCTTCTAATTGTCACGTGTATGGAAAATTCTTTTGCTTAAAGTTAACAAGAAGACCTCTTACCACCTTAAAGAAATGACCTCTTTCCACCTTAAAAAAATATACTTCATGTCTCCCAGAATCCTCTGTACTCTTAAAAATCGATTCCATTCCTTACAAATCAGAATTTGGCAGACCTCTGCTATGCATGAGGGAGCTGGTGCCTGTGTTCAGTTTCTGGTGCCCAGATACCTTTTCCTAGGTACTTAGAGTAGAATACTCTAGCTGGGAAAAGGCTTTTCTGTTTAGAAGGCCACAGGGACTTGTCAAAAGTGTTATTTGTGGTAGGTCAGAGATACTGTATTCAGCATGGGTTTTTATTGGCCTTTAGTAGTCAGAATATTTGTTGAACTCTGAAATACTTGTGAACCTGCTTTACAGTTTGTTTGCCTTCATTTGCCTTCATTTGTTCTTAATGATTAAAAGTATGGGCTCTCAAGTCCAAAAGATTTGGGTTCAAATCCAGGTTCTGTCACATTACTAGCTGGTATCTGTTTCCCCATCTCTAAATTGAGGATAATAATACCACTGTAAATCAGAACACATCACTCTTCCATTTAACTGTTTTAAGGGACTATCCCTCTTGCTGAGATGACGTTGTCTCAACCACTGTATCAATTAGGATTGGAATTGTTTGGAAAATAGTGGCTTTGACAAGATAGATTTTTTTAAAAATAAATATTTATTTATTTATGGCTGCGTTGGGTCTTTGTTGCTGCATGCAGGCTTTCTCTAGTTGTGAGCAGGGGTTACTCTTTGTTGTGGTACACGGGCTTCTCGTTGTGGTGGCTTCTCGTTGTGGAGCATGGGCTCTAAGAGTGCAGGCTTCAGTAGTTGCGGTGCATGGGCTCAGTAGTTGTGGTGTATGGGCTTAGTTGCTCTGTGGCATGTGGGATCTTCCCAGACCAGGGATCGAACCCGTGTCCCCTGCATTGGCAGGCAGATTCTTAACCACTACGCCACCAGGGAAGTCCCAACAAGATAGATTCTTTTTCCCCCCCTCAGGTAGGTAACTCCAGAAGTCATTAGGTCCCCAAGATGCTTTTGCTTTTGTGTGTGGACTTTAAACTCATGGTTCAAAATTGCTGCCAGAGCTCCTGCCATCACTTCTGCATTCCAGGCTGCAGGACGGAGAAAGGGCAGAAGAGTGTACCTCCCTCATGGGAGACTTTTCAGACTTTCTGATTATATTTAATTGACCAGAACTTGGTCACATTGCTATACCTAGCTGCAAAGGAACCTGGCGAATATATCATTTTTTCACTCAGAAACAGAATTCTCTGCAACTAACTGCATTCAGCCATTCCTCACATATCTCTATCTCTCTGGGTCCACTTCTCTTGAGATTACTAGCAAGGGTATTCTCTGCTTTGTGTATCTTTTCTGTATAGTTTCCTTTATTCATACTTTCGGCTTCCTCATACATTTAGGTTCCTATGATTCTTCATGGTCATGAAGTTACTTAATGCCTTTGTTTTTTGTGTTCTCTCAGCTTCACTTCCTGCTTCTAACTGCTTCATCTTCTCAGTACTTTTCCATTCATATCTTGGAGAGTGCGAATGATTGGTCTGGGCTAGCCTAGCTCTTCCTGCTGGGCCCCTCCGTGGTTGTTGGCCAGCTGGAGGACGGAGGGCCTGCTAATTTAATCAGCTGTGGCTATCTTGCTTATGGGTCTTTTTATCTGCAAGTGTGTGGAGGCAGAGCAGGCTTTATAATGGGACCAGCATGCTTGCTCATTCACAAATGGAACTTCCTTTGGCAGTGAGTTAGAGATAAATCTTAAAATGATAAACCTTAAAATTAAAAATCTTAACATGAGTGAATTTTAGATAGTGTGTAGATAGTCAACAAGTATCAGTAACTAACATCTGATTGAGAAGTGATTATTTAAAAGTACAGGAGGGTATTTAAGGCATACACCAGTATCCCTCAAATGCTTGCATATCCTGTGATATTTCTTGCTTTTATTCATGTTGTCACTTTCATCTGGAATGATCTTTTCCTCTTCCGTTACTCCCTTTCTCCTAGCTAACTCCCAATCTTTTAAGACTATTTGGGGATCCGCCCCCTACAAAATCTTTCTGACACTCCTGTAATGGGTTCCGTTCTCCTACTCAGTTTCTCTAAAACCCTTTGTGCATACCTCTTATTATGCTGGACCTGTTTATCCTGCCGTTCTCTGTCACAGGTCTGTTAAATAACTGCTCTCTCCTGAGCTGGAAGACTGTTGGTGCCAGGGTTGGTCTTATTTATCGTTGTATATCTAATATCTGCTTGCCTAGCAATGCCTGACACATTAGTGATGCTCAGCAAAAATTTTTTTCTTTTTCTTGGATTGAAATTTTTTTTTATCCTCAGTTCATGACAAAAAGTAAAAGGAATAAATTTGCCAAGGTGAATTGAACTAATTATTTTAATCTGGTAAGTTAGAAGGGCATTTCTTTCCTGCTTCCAATTCTTCTTTAATCAGAATTTTCAGAAGGAGAACTGTTCTTATCTTCAGTATTGAGCCAAGATTCTGCTCTTGTTTAGAAATTACACATGACTTTTAGTGCCATTTTGCAGAAGATTGGCTAAAATTTTGCTGGCTTGAGATCTATAGATTCCGATATGACTGTTTATGTTTGTGTTTGATTTTTTTGCTAGGTGACTTTTCAAATCTCTGAGATTATTTCTGCTAGATGTCTTTTCAAATATTTGCGTTTGAATTTCACAGAGAGATATGTGCTGAAGTTATTTTTTAACAGGTGAGGGCTGTGATTCCTTTTTGGATTACTGGTTGAACCCTTACATACTTCATCCCCAGACAGTTGTAGATTGCTTGGGAAGTATAGGTGCTCTTGGGATGATGGTGGTACCGTTACAATTGAAAACATTTTGGAAAATGCCGAAAGACCAGTTTTGCTAGTTTTGCTTTAGACGTAAATGTTTCTTTTCAGGTTGATTATCACTATCCTTTTTCCTAGTCTGAGGAAGCTATAACTTAGATGTTGAGGAGCAAACTCCTCCGCGTTTTGTAAACAAAAATTCATTTTATTTTGTAAATACAAGTTTGAGTTTTTTAGAAAAGTTAACTTATTTCCCAGTGGGGAAAGTAACCTTTCAAGTGTGCCAAGGGAGTTGTTAAATAATTCACTGTTAATGTTTTCAGCGGCTACACTAACAGAAGGCGATGCGGGTTCTGAAGTCCGTGGCGTTCCCAAAGGTTTGTTTCTGTGTCTGGAGGAGTGACTACAGCATAATGACAGACGTAATCTTTACTCAGAGATGATTCCACCCACTCAGGACTCTGGAGCACCTACGCACCTTGGAACGCACTGAACCGGTCTTCTCTCCACAGTTTCCCAAATCCTGCACCTTTGCCCCCAGCCCACTTGTTTTGGGATGCTGTCAAGAGAAAATGCTAGATCTTAGCTTTACTTGGGAGTAGCTAATCCAGGCATGGGCCTCATTTGAAGGTGATTTACTGCTCTCCCTACCCCCATCTTGTCACCCAAGTTCTAACACACACCTGTGGTACTCAGAAGCGTTGACTTGGCTATATTAACCTTTTATTTTCATCACATGCAAAATTACAGAGGAGAAAATAAGGAAACATGGCTGTCACCTTGCCCTTTATCAGAATGAGGGATTGCATGGCACCTCAAAATATTCTAAAAACAGCTCCTTTAGAAAAAGAAAATTAATGTGTTTTTTCATCCCCTGATGGAACGGAAATTTGTTATACCTTGAAATCAAGTTTTTTTCCAGACTGTATAGTATTTTCTGCCGTCTTGTTGAAGATTTTTTTTCTCCTTTATTTTCATGCTTACCTTTTGAAGTTTCTTAGGGAAAACAACAGTAAAATGTAAGTAATCATATTAATTTCAAATTGAGTATTCCTTTTCTCTTTCTCTGGATTAGACTTTTTTTTCTGTAGCCCTGTCTTAACAGACTGTAACCAATCTGTGACTTGCTCTTGACAGCACTTCTTTTCTGCACTTTCATCAGATGAGGCAGCAAAGAAGGTGAGATTACTCTGAAGGTTATTGCTTTTGAAATAATATCCTTTCGTTCTTCCTCAGGTGAGTCTAGATGGAGATTTATGAATGCTGATATAGAGGCTACTGGGTCAGAGTTTATCTAGGGTAGAGATCCATTCTTTCCTTGGGGATGATTACTCATCTTTCATTGCAAGCTATGCGTTCTGTCCCATGGGTTTTTTTTTTTTTTTTTTTTTGCGGTACGTGGGCCTCTCACTGCTGTGGCCTCTCCCGTTGCGGAGCACAGGCTCCGGACGCGCAGGCTCAGCAGCCATGGCTCACGGGCCCAGCCGCTCCGCGGCATGTGGGATCTTCCCGGACCGGGGCACGAACCCATGTCCCCTGCAACGGCAGGCAGACTCTCAATCACTGTGCCACCAGGGAAGCCCCTGTCCTCTGGGTTTTTTAAATGGGTTCTTGCCAATAGAGCATCTATATACGGAAAGAATATGAACTAATCATTTAAAATTTATAACCACTTACTATAGCATGACCCAAAGAAGTTTCATTATGCTTTTAAATATCCCTTTTTATTCGACTCCCTCTAATGAGAGTAAAGAAGCCCGTTCCCGAGAACATTACTGTTAGAATGAATTTGGAGTTTGAGCAATAGATGTGCTGCTTGGTTTGAGGTCAGATGTTCAGGGATAAGGCAGTATTTGTAAGGATTAGAGGTTAGAGAGAAGGAGGAAATACGGCTAGTGAGAAAAAAATTACACAAAATAAGTTGAGGGTTTTCAAGGGTAATAATTTTGACAATCCCAGTAACAGTACTTGTACATTTTGGGAGTGTGAAAAGGATTGGAAAGTAGGTTTTTAGTAACTGAAGAATAAATACGTCTCCCCCCTTTAAAAGGTCAATCTCTTTTTAAGATTAAGCTCTTAAAAAGAGCTCTAATGACAAATGCTGGGTCTCTTTCTTTTAAGGCCCCGGGGAAACCCGCTTGTTAAAACTGACTATTTCTTAGAGTATTGCTCTGTACCAGTTAGGGTTAGTCGGTTGAGAGAGACACACAGTCTTTAAACAAGTTAGAGGTTTATTTCTCTTTCATGTACACAGTTTGGAGGAGGCTGGTATGGCAGCTCCACTGCCCTTTGAGTCTCCTGGTTTGCTCATCCTTGGGCTTCACATCCCGTGTCCACTGTTCTCGGGGCTCCTCCCAATCTAAGGCCCCTGCTGGGGCTACATGAAATCTCAATTGCAGAAAAAGAAGTAGGAAAGGCAGAAGAGTAAAAGGGTCCTTCTTAGAGTCAGCTCACTTTACGCATCCTTCACTTTATGCATCTCATTACAGAGAACTGAGTCACGCGACAGTCCCCAGCTGCAGGGATGGCGGGGAAATAGACTCTTGTTCCAGGTGGCATAAAATAAGATAGTTATCTTTCACTTGGGGAAAATAAGCTTTCTAGATTACTGGGAGAGCTGTTAAATAATTCATTTTGTACAAAAGTAAAAATCAGGGTAATTTCCAAAGGTAGAAGGGAGAATAAACGATGGGCAAGGTAGTGAGTATTCTGTCATTCAGCTCTGAGGAGGCCAGTGGCATTGCCCTGGGGTGTTTCCAGTAGTGTATTTTATGCAGAATAAAGAAACCCAATAGTGCCATGGTGGTAATGATACCTTAATAATAGAAATGATCCCCAATATTAAATCGTCAGCCATTCATGTGAACAGTAGCACCCGGAACTTTTTGAAAGTTTAGAGTTTAAGAACTTTACACAACAAATTATCTCATGAGTTTGGTTTTTCCATTGCTGTAATTTTTAATTTTGAATGTCCGTGCAATGTAGCCTTGGCTTTCAGTATTTTCCTTACCAATTCCTTTAATCATACAGAATTAGTTTCTTATGGCCATCTGAAGAGGCTGGATCATTTTGCAGAATCAGTCTGATACGAGTTTTTGGCCTTCTCTTCCAAAGGAACATCTCTTTGGAAGCCTTTTTGGCTACCATGGGAATCGGGGATCTTGTGTCTCTGCTTCCTTGGTGCAGCGGATACAACCATGATTGCCAGATTTGGGCATTATAAACTTCACAGAGAAGCTTTTGCTTGCCAACAGAAAACCATAATAACAGTGTTGGACTGTATAAAGTTAGAGTTGTTTTGACTACATACCGATTTAATGTGCTAAAAATATTCCTCCAGTTAAAGAAAAGGCAATAAATCAATACTCGTGTTTGGTATACATGGTATTGTGAGTGGAAATGAGTTTTAGGAGTCTGAACTTGATTTGGGTATGAGAAGTTGTGAACTCTTAATTTGAGTGCTGTCATTGATATTCTGAGACCAAGGACCTTAGGCTTCTCTTTAAATTCAGCCCATTCAAAACTTTTAGTATATAACCACGAGCTTTTACTTTTTTTTTTTTAACAAAGGTTAGTTTTCTGTAAGCATTGTAGACATTTATGATCTAGTAAGAATTGAACTAAAAAAAAAATAAGTGCTTATAAAACTGCTTCTAGCAGTCAAAGAATTAATCATTGAAAATTAGATATTAGAGCAGGATTTAAAGAAATGTAATCAAACCAATACAATAAATCACATTCCTTAAATTATGCTATTGAATTAGAGATTGAAGTATCTGCTTTATAGTCCCATGATAAAGCACTATGCTACATACTTTATTATCTCTGTTTTATTTGAGCTGGCCTAGAAAAAGCAGAGAGAAGGAAAAAATTTCAGCCACTTGCTCGTGAAGCAGGTGTCAAAAGACAACAGATTCTCTTTAGAGAGAGAAGCAAGACAAGAGGGGAGAAGTCAGTTCTATGGAACAAACGTTTAGTTGTAATCTCTTATTTTAATCTTGTAGAGAATGTCTGAATGTATCCAGATCTCATTTGCTGTCTGTAGAATTGGCATTTACACGGTAAGCAATGTATATTTTTTCGGTACCAAATGTCATGAAAGTATAAATGAAGAACTGCGTGCTGGAGAGTGTATGGAGCTATGGGAATTGTCCTCCACTGCTGGTGAGAGTGTAAATTTATACAGCCACTTTGGAAAATAATAAAGTTGAGTACCAGAATGTTCTATGACCCGTGCAAATCTACTCCTAGGTGTGTACTTCAGAGAAATTGTTGTGTAATTATAAGAAGACCTGTGCAGGGAAAGCTCCAGCAGAAGTATTCATAAAAGGAAAATATTAGAAATAATGCAAATATCCATCAGTAATAGATTGGATTGTGGCATTTTAGTTAATTTCATAGGATACCATACAGCAGCAAACACTATAAACTAAAAGTAATATATGAACTACAGCTATAATACACAGTGGTTACATTTTACAAATATAATGTTGATTAAAAAACAAATCACAGGAAAATACATGCAGTATGATTTGATTTCTACAAAGTTCGAAAACGGCAACACTAAGCAATACATTGTTTTAAGGTTACATAAATAGATAAATTATAAAGAAATGTAAAAATTCGGATGTCGTCACCTCTAGGGCAGCAGTCCTCGATGGGGGTGGGGGTGGGGGGGGTGACGATTTTGCCCTCCAGGGACTATGTGGCAATGGCTGGAGACGTTTTTGTTGCTTCTCCCGAGGGTGGTGGTGGCATGCTACTGGCATCCACTGGGCGGAGGCCAGGGGTGTTGCTAAACATCCAGCAATACACTGGGTAAGCACTTAGTAGTTATCTGGCCCAGAATGTCAGCAGTGCTGAGGCTGAGAAGTTCTGCTCTAGGAAAGTGGAGGCGAGGAAAAGGCTTTAAAAGTTTTAGTGATGTTCTGCTTCTTAACTTGAATGGTGGGCACATGGTGTTGGCTTTACAGTTATTCTTTAAACAACATATTTGCTTCATATACTTTTTTTGTATGTATGATATACTTCACAACACAAAAATATAGAAAATGTTAGTGTATTTTGGAATTTTTTTTTTTATGAGTCTGTCAGTTGACTCCAGTGCCGTGAGCCAGCCCATTTCGTAATTCAGAAATATAAGGATGTGTCTATGTAGATGACCATTAAAGAACTTTTCTAATGTAAAGACTCAGTGACAAAGTATCTTGACTTTTTCCCTTTGAAGGCCTAGGGAGGGGATTCTGAGAGTGAACAGGAAATGGAATGATGTTTATTTTTGAAGACCAAATTATTTTCTGTGGAAGGGTTTAAAAAGACTTAAGGTGATTTTGTTTCTCATCCACCTTGCACAGAGGAGTATGAATACGTGTACACAAGAAGTTTAAGGAAATTGTTTAGAATGAATGAAGCAAGAGCTCTGAGTAAAAGATATGACCACAGATTGCCTAGCTGTGCTTATCTTTGTACCTTCCACAGCGTTTGGCACACGGTAGGTGCTCAGCAGCTATCTGTTCAGTTATACTGGTGTGAGCACCGTTTTCAGTTTTGCCTTACTTTGAACTTAGAAAAAGCACATTTTCTTTATTCCTTTTCTCACTTGTGTTAGCTGCTTGTCTCAGCTGAGTATCTTTTTATGTATTTTATGTTTTCCCTCAAGATGCTGGATTTTGTGTATATTTGCCATCTCAAAACAAAATTGGTGACATTTATCCGCAGTTAGATGAATAGATTACTTGGGGCTAGACATGTTTTCTGTTGTTGATCTGAAGTTACTTTGTTAGTATTTTTGTTGTTGATGGGGGGGTCCTTGAACAAAGCTGCCTGTTTGAGGAGTCCCATGATGCGCAGGAAAGGCCCGACTCCAGGACCTCTGAGTGCCCGGGCACTGGCTGGCAGCAGACCAGCAGAAGTACCGCCTCAGCACGAATGCCTGCAGCTGTGGCCGCTCGAGGCTGTCAGCCGGCTGTGCTTCTCTAGACGGGAGATCTGAGTGTGGGCACCGCGGGAAGTCAACACAACAGTGTATTTACCACTAGAACTTGAGAACACCGGGACTGTTGATGTCAGGAATGGTGCTTGGTCATCCTCGATTACCTAGCACTTAGCCTGGGCCTGGGACCATGCAGGTGCTCATCTCTGCTTATTTAGTGAAGAAGCTCTTGCTGTGGACTAATTCTAAGGCAGATAAAAATTGTCCTTAAAGGAGAGTGCTGTGGAGAGATTTGTGCTCCTACCCAGAATTCACGTGTCGAAGCCCTAACCCGCAGTGTGATGGTGTTTGGAGATGGGGCCTTTGGGAGGAAATTAGGTTTAGATACAGTCGTGAGGGGGTGGGGTCCTTGTGAGGGGATTAGCCCTTAGAAGAGACATCAGAGAGTTTGCTCTCTCTCTTTCCCTGTGCTGTGAATCAGGAAGGCAGCCTTCCATAAGCCAGGGAAAGAGCTCTTACCAGAACCCGACTGTGCTGGCACCCTGATCTCGGACTTCTAACTCTAAGACTGTGAGAAATGTCTGTCGTTTAAGCAACCCATTCTATCATAATTTGTTATAGCAGCCCAAGCAGACTAAAACAGGGAGGGGAAAAAAAAATCTTGTGAATTGTAAATAAAGGACATAAACAAACGTGAAAAACTTATTAGTACCTGTTGAAAAGAAATGCTAAGTTTTAAGTAAAACAAAATAGAGGAGGAAACTAAAGATTATGGGTGAATGTCTGAGACGATGGTGATAGGTAGTTGACATGACTTTTATTTCTATATGCCTCTAACATTGCTAAAAAGCAGATTAAGCACTTAACTAAGGAGAGAAAAGCCGTACTTCTTACATATTTGGGATCCATAATCTGAAATGAGCCAAGACAAAAATGGAATGTATACAGGACAGACACGCTGAAAACTTCCAAGGTATAAAAGTAAATGTGTTGGGCTTCCCTGGTGGCTCAGTGGTTAAGAATCCCCCTGCCAATGCAAGGGACACGGATTCGAGCCCTGGTCTGGGAAGATCCCACATGCCTCGGAGCAACTAAGCCTGTGCGTGCGCCACAACTACTGAGCCTGCACTGTAGAGCCCACGAGCCACAACTGCTGAGTTTGCGTGCCTTAACTGCTGAAGCCTGCACACCTAGAGCCCACGCTCCGCAACAAGAGAAGCCACCACAATGAGAAGCCTGTGCACTGCAACAAAGAGTAGCCCCCGCTTGCCGCCAACTAGAGAAAAGCCTGCTCGCAGCAACAAAGACCCAACACAGCCAAAAATAAATAAAATAAAGAAATTTATTTTTTAAAAAAAGTAAATGTGTTGTATGCAGGTGAGTGCATTCTGAACCTTATATATTAAACAGTTTAATGAAAACCATTACTCAGAGAAAACAAAGGCTGTCCTTTGCATGACATCCACTTTTCTCTCCGGTGTTTGGAGTGGACAGAGCTTTCTCTAGACATCGAAAGGAAATGATGCTTGTTTAGAGAGCCTTAACTCAGGAAGCTGAAGAAAACAAATCCTACCTCAGTTTTCTAGGCAGGGATCTTAAGGCGTGGGTAGAGAAACTTACGCACTATCAGTGATGGAGTGATAGCCGCTCCCAAACCCAAATGCTAGGACAAATTGAAACAGAGCAAAACAGAAGAAGGTCTTTAGATGAAGCATCTGCTCTGAGGAGATAACTCCCTTTCCTGTGCCCTGTAGCACAGGACAGAGTGTGTTCTCTCAAATGTGATATCCTGACGTCTTACAAAGAGGTAATTTAGTTTTTGAAACAAAAGAAGACCTGTTATGTGAATCTAGACTATTTTGGGTATTAAACAACATTCACTGGGTTCTGGTCAGGAAGAAGAAGGGGAAGTAAGTCCAGGCCAAGAGTTTACATCACAATTGTGGGTCTATGGTTTTTTTTGAAATTCGAGCAATGGCAACAGGCCATACTTGAGAAAGTGATCTTGAAATGAACCTTTGGCAGTCAGGTGTGGATTAACTCCGGGCTAGAGGGCATGCTAGGGCATAGTTTAGGACTCCCCTTTGGAATGTCGGGGTAAATACCCTCAAAGGGACTTGCAGGTGTTCCCAGACGTCTCTGAGTTGGGAACTGTTACTGTTATCAGAGCCAGAGCACCGTGGTGGACAGCCAGCTGGTGGTGGCTTGAAGCGGGGTGAGGATTGGAGTGATCATTTGGGCATCTAGCCACCTTCCTTGTTGGAGTGCGAACCCCTTTGGTCAAAACTGAAAGCTCGGGGCTTCCCTGGTAGCGCAGTGGTTGAGAGCCCGCCTGCCGATGCAGGGGACACGGGTTCGTACCCTGGTCCGGGAAGATCCCACATGCCGTGGAGCGGCTGGGCCCGTGAGCCATGGCCGCTGATCCTGCGCATCCGGAGCCTGTGCTCCGCAACGGGAGAGGCCACAACAGTGAGAGGCCCGCGTACCACAAAAACAACGACAACAACAACAACAACAAAAAAAAAACTGAAAGCTCGGAGGCCAAGATGAATGAAGCCGGGCCAGTTAATCGTGCCTCCTCCAGGATGGTACTGTTTGAAGCACACGGACGCTATGGGCTGATTGTTCCCTCTCCGTACCCAACCCCTGCGTGAACTAAAACTCAATCTAGTGATGAATGAGATTTGAACTAAATAATAGCAGTAAAATATTCTGTGTGGCTAGTGATTTTGGTTAATAATAAGAGCTTTAAAAACTCTTTAAATTCTTCTTTTGACTTTGCAGAAAGTATCAAATGCTGTTTTACTAGCAGAGAAAACATACATCATTTACAACAATAACAGCATTTGTGAAAATGGCATGTAGATTCATCCTGAGATACAGATGCATTCAGTAGTGGGTAGTGATTATCCTTTTACCGAGCTGTAACATTTGCTTGTACCTGCCACACAATGCTCATATTCAACTTCTGTGACTTTATTTTTAAGGAGGGGGCAGGGAGGGCTACCTATTAGAATAAATCGCACAACAGTTGCATATCATTATTAATAATACTATTAGTAATATTGTATATTATTAAAACTGATTTTAATCTATCTCTTTAAGTCTGAACAAATCCTGCCCTAAACTTTGAGTTTTTACAACATATAGTGCCACTTGTAAGGACACTGTATTTGTTTCCTTTTTGCTGCTGAGACAAATTACCACAAATTTAGTAGCTTAAAGCAACATGTATTTATTCTCTTATCATTCTGAAGGTCAGAAATCTGAAGTGGGTCTCACTGGGCTAAAACCAAGATGTTGGCAGGGCTGCTCTAGAGGACAGGAGGCTCTAGAGGACAATCTGATCCTTACCTTTGGTGGCTGCCTATATTCCTTTGCTCTTGGCCCCCTTCTAGCAGTGGCATCACTTCAGCTTCTCCATTTGCCACATCTCTGTTTCTGTCGTCACATCTTCTCTAACACGTCTAATAATCCTCTCTCTCTCTTTATAAGGACCCTAGTAATTAAATTGGGCACACCTGGATAATCCAGGCCAACCTTCCCATTCCCATCTCAAGATGCTTAATCACACCTGTGACACCCCCTTTTTGCCACGTAAGGTAACATAGTCATGGGTTTTGAGGATTAGGACATGAACATCTCGTGGAGGAGGGGAAGGGAAGCAGCATGCTGTGTACCACAGGCACCAAAGAAGAAAGTATAGAGGACTCAGTAAAATCTGTCATCATTCCTGGAGGGAAAGGAAATCAAGGTAGGCAATCCTGATGCCGGGTTTAGGATGTTACTGTCAGTAAAACACCAAAGTTAAACACGTGTCAGACAGACTGGCAGTCCCGCATATGGGCTCTGCAAGTCTTTGCTCTGGGAACAAACTAAAGAGCAGCTTTAATACATGACCATGTGGAGAGGAGTGGTGTTGACTGTCCCTGTTTTCTGTGCTCCTTGAAGGCTCCAGATTAAATATTTATTGTAAATTGTGCGGGATGCTGAGATGTCTGCAGTCCTAATAAAGAAATGAAAAACTCCAAGACAAAGGGAGGCACATGTTAATTGAAGAAATTCAGCATTATTGGAGACCTTAATGGAACGGAAATGAATTAAGTTATTGGTTTGGCTGTTTTAGTGAAGATCAAAATAACAGTGGCTTAAACAGAGTTAAGTTTCTATTTCATATCAGATTCTAAGCTGGTAGTCAGCTTGGAATCTAGCCCTTTGCTTCATGAGTCCTTTAGGGACTCAGTCTCCTTCTAGCATGTTCTTCCATTGCCTAGTTTATTCTGCTCCTGTGCGGGTTGAAGACAGCTCACCACTCCCGTGTCTGTTAGGTTTTTAGGAAAGAGGAATGGAGGCCAAGCAGTTCCCTTTATGGGTGTGACCTGGAAGTTCTACACACTTCCCCTCACCTCCCAAGTCCCGGAAATTGAGTCACATGACTGTGTCACTGCAGGAGAGGCTTAGAAATGGGGGCTCTGGTGAGGAGCTAAGACTCTGGGGGTTCTATTCCTAACGGGGAGAAGAGAATGGACATTGGGGGACAATTTGCTGTCTCGTGAGGAAATAAGCTAAGGCAAATTGATCTGCACTTCAGCTTCACACAGGGCAGGATACCCTGAGGAAGGTGTGGAGGAGAGTCAGCATTGCTGGTAGCCATTGCCATTAGAAATGGGGGCTCTGGTGAGGAGCTAAGACTCTGGGGGTTCTATTCCTAACGGGGAGAAGAGAATGGACATTGGGGGACAATTTGCTGTCTCGTGAGGAAATAAGCTAAGGCAAATTGATCTGCACGTCAGCTTCACACAGGGCAGTATACCCTGAGGTGTGGAGGAGAGTCAGCATTGCTGGTAGCCATTGCCAGTGCACACGTTGAATGAGCACCTAGTGGGGCAACAAGAGTGATTTTGTGTTTGTGACAAGTCCGCCTTCTGGTTGGATGGATAACTGAGGCTTTACGGGCCAAGATCAAATCTAGTATTTTATTTACACATATCAGCATATTATATGTACTTTTGTGCACAGACACGTGGTTAGTGCACATTTGTATTTTGACAATTTTATTTTGAAGGGTGTAAGTGGAAGGTTATATGCTTTATAATCTAGGAGGTGAGAGTTGATGATTGCTTGCTTTCTTTAATAAACAAAATAATGTGCTCAAGTAGAGCAAGAATATCTGGCTAATGTTGCTAACTTTCCTGGCAGGGGGATTTAAAGTTTGAGGTTTAATGAACTTGTTGAGAGCCACAAATATCCATCAACTCTGTTTATACAGTAAGAGAGTTACACCGTGAAATGTGTGAGATTGACAGGAATGCCATGCTTTTTTTTTTTTTTTAAATCATCTTTTGAAATTGGAGCCCATATGAGAACAAGATAAAATCTGTTTGGTTTAGGTGTTTTATTATGGGGAATGTAGAATGTATCCTTTCCTCTCACCATCAAGGCTTGTCTGCTGCAGACCTTTGTGACTCCAGCACAGCTCCACTCGGGTGGCCCTTCACGCTGAGTCTGACCCGACTGACCCCACTCTCTTCCCACCCCAAACCCACTCATGGCCCATGCTTCCTTTCTCCGTGACTGGCGCGACAGCGCACCCAGCGGCCATGCCAGGAACTGAACTCAGTCCTCAGCTCTCCCCGGCCTCATCATCTTATCGGTCCCCAGGTTTGGACCTCTCCCATCCTAGTCATCATCTCTCTTTGCTGCTATTACCCAGGTTCTAGCACCACTATTTTTTGCCGGGAAAACCGTAACAAGCTCCTCCTAGCTGGTCATCCCTTTCCAATCTTGCCCCCTCCCAATCCACTTCTACCTTCTGTAATCAGCATATAACTGTGAAATGCATTTCTGCTTATGCTGTAAATGTCTCAGTAGCCTCCCATGGCTCTTAAGTTAAAGCCCAGAATCCTTAACAAAGTTTATAAGGTGCCCTGCGTGGGTTGACCCTGCTTGTCCACTTAGCCTTCTCTATCTCCTCTTCCACCTCCAGCATTGTATATTCCAGGCGTACTCATCTATCTTCAGCTCTTGGTCTGTTCTCTTTTCTATTTCCAGTTCTTTGTACGTGCTATCCTCTCATCCTGGAATGGTGAGCTGTCACCTCTTCTGGGAAGCCCTCCATGACTTCCAATTCCTGGATTAAATGCTCTTTCTAAGGTGTCCCTGTCTTTGCACTCGAGAATCTTTCACCAGCCAGAGTACCTGTATTTCACAGTCTTAGAATTTCCTGTTAATTTTCCTCTAACTGTAAGCTCACCGAGGGCAATGACCCTGTCATTCTGTTTCTCCCTTTACCCCCAGCATCTGATGGCTCTTTACCACCAACATCGTTATTTATCACCACTGACATTTACTGAGCACTTACTAAGTGTGCTCAGGCCTTTATAGGTGAAATCATTTAATTCTCTACAATCTTGTGAAGAAGGCACTATTATTGTCCTCATTTGATAGACAACAGGGGCATAGTGTGCTTAAATGTCTTTTCCGCATGGTGGAGACGGGATTTGGAGCCAGAATTTGAGTGGATTTATGCTGAATTCTAAACCCTTACCCAACACACTTTACTACACTCCAGGCAGTAGATGTTCAATATGACTTTGTTGAATTTAGAGTGGTTTCTTAATATTTTCTTTTCTTTTTTTTTTTTGTCTTTTATTCAAAGACATTTCTGAAAGGGCCAGGCCAGTTATTTTGCGGAACGTCTTTCAGTTTAGACCTGTGTAACTGTTCCATCATGATTAGACTCATGTTAAAAAATTTTGGCAGGAATATTATGGAGGTGACATCGTATCCTCATTGCATCTTACTAGGGGTACATGATGCCAATTTATCTTATCGTTGGTGGTTGATATATTTTTTAAATTTATAATTAACCTAAATCTGGGGCTGATATTTTCTAGCTTTACCCAGAATTCACAGACTACAGCCTACTTAGAGGCTATAGTATCCTTTATGCATTTACGACATCATCTATATTATATCTTTTCATTATAACTTTGTACCGTATTTTGAGGTCAGGCAAGGGACTATCTAAATTCAATACAGCTTGCTGAAGTTTCAGAAATTTTTTTTTTTTTTTGACTTGGGATATTTTGATCTAGATGAAACCTTAGAGAGCATTTTCCTTCATTTGGGTTACAGTGTTAATAAACAATATAGTCTATTCCAGGTTCTCTTGGTTAGGCTGTTGTGCAGTTGAAAGCAGAGCTAAGAGTTCAGCTTTCAGGGTGTGCTAGCTGCCTTCACTTTCAAGGCTTAATGGTATGAAATAGTGGCTATAACTGCAAGTCTGTTATCACGAGTGGAGAAGAAATTCTAATGATATATTCTCTGTTAACTCAACTTTATTTATGAAGTATAATATTTCTCATCTCTTGACTGTAGATATCCTGATTTAAAAGGCAACACAAAAAAGAGGCAGTAGAAAATTGACTAGTTACATGGGGATCATTCTTTACAAAGGCCTTTTGGAAAGCTTCATTTGGTTATCATCAATTGTAGCTGTGTGGTTAGGTGGAGGGGCTCTGTTCTTGATAAACGTGTAGAATCATTTAACTTAGGAACTTAAAATGTTTAATATTTCCCAATATAAATGACATGGTGGTCCTTAACAAGAGTGTGTCTGGTTGATGGAAATTTCCACCCTAGGAAATGCGTATTTTTATGTTGTCTCTTTTCACAGATGGTTGACTTTGTTTTCTTTTTTTTTTTTGTTTAAAGTTTTTTCTGTTCTTCTTCTTTTTTTAATATTTATTTATTTATTTGTCTGTGCCGGGTCTTAGTTGCGGCAGGTGGGATCTTAGTTCCGGCATGTGGGATATAGTTCCCTGACCAGGGATGGAACCCGGGCCCACTGCACTGGGAGCATGGAGTCTTAACCACTGGACCACCAGGGAAGTCCTGACTTTGTTTTCTTGACAAATGTTTAGTGTTTAGTCCTTAGGACTAGTACTTTTGTCTTGATAGGGAAAATAATTTGTTTTTGTCAAGGCTTAAAAATTATTTTAGAATGCAGTCACTGTCAAGGATATGGTTTACTTACATCCATAATTTGGGAACACAATTGTGTTTTAGATTTTAAGCAGAGCAAGTAGATTAATATTATGTATATAGAGAATATAATTGACCCTGGTGATCATTTGGTCTTTGCTTTGTAGAACTCAAATTTATTTAAACATTGACTTAGAATATTATACAAAGTGAATCTGAATGAGAGGCTTTATGCTTATTGTATATTGAAGAATCAGTCTGTGTCCTCCGTATTCCTTTGAGTTTAGCTAGGGCTCTGGTGTGTAGTTGGCGCTCAATAACTATGCATTGACTGACTAGGTATATGGTTCTTTGGGTTGGGGAGAAGAGAGAGCTTTGCCCAGACTCCAGGAGGCTCGGGCAGCTCCGGCTATAGCACCAATCACACATTTCACAGATTGTGCCCTCTGACTTGGAAGGTCCATGAAGGCAGGGAGTCTTACTTGTTTCGTTCACTGTTGTACCTCCAGTACCTAGATAAGTGCCTGACATGTTGCAGGCGCTCAGAGAATATTTTTGGAGTGAATGAATGCATGAACAGAGCTCCAATCAGTGGGTTAGAATTGGTAATACCTGCCGCTGGGATACACAAAGACATTCTAAGAGGTATGCTAGCATTGAGATGATTGTTAAGGAAATAAGTGTCCATCTATATAAATTCTTCTATCACCCCTCTCTCACAACTACCCTACTTCCAGTTAAGAGAGAAGCCACTGCTCTCACTTCTGAGTCTTTTCATGGTGTATTGGCCTCAGATATAAAAACCTGCAGGGCACAAAATAAAGGAAAAATTCAAAATATGGTGTTGAGGAAGTGAACAACTCTAATATGACCGATTAAGTCATTTTCAGTTCTTCGCTTTGAACAAAATTGAAGGCAATACACTCAGGTTGTCAGCTGGTCACTAAAAATAACATTGATAAGCCACAATATGATTCTGGGTTCTGGACAGTGGGCTAGGAAGCGTACATTCATCTCATTATTTTATACTCCATGATTAAAATACTACCTTTTCCCTTTAGTCTTTAGCTTTTAAAAATTGTGGTTCCTTTTTTTCTGTCATTGCTGTGGAGGTAGAAAGATTTTTTAACAAAATATGCTTCATTATATTTGAATGCTCTCTAGTCTTGTTTTATTTGTTAACAGTGACGGTGATAGGTTAACTGGGACGTTTCAACTACCGTTCTTCAGCTTTATCTGGTACAGGTTCAAAATGCAAACTATTAATTATAGTTGGGTTATCACAGAATCGTTAATATTAGATTTTTTGTGCTTTTATTTTTTATAAATGCATAATTCACTTTAGCCTATGATTAATGTTTAAAAAAAAACAAAACAACACAGTGCTATGCCATTGGTCCTGTAATCTCTGCCTTAACATTTCCCCAACAATTGTAGGCAGCAGTATGGAAAATTTTCTATATTGTTATCCTGTTTTTCCACCCCATCACATGAATTCAACCTAGAGGAAAAGATAAGCCAGAAGTTTTACTGCCCAACGACTCCCGTTATGTCCATTATGTTCCCAAATGCTACTTTCTGTTGCTGGTGCCCAGCAAGAGGAATTAAAGTGCCTGTTCATTTCGCTGAATTTCATCATCTAATTTCCTGTCTAAACTTTTAATTTGAAAGGATCACAAACTGAATTTTGCGTGTGTGTGTGGTGGGGGGGGGGGAATTAAGCTAATGTAGAACTTTGATAAAACTTTTAACAGATTTAGAATTTAAAAAATGTTTAATGAGCTCACATGAAGTGTACAAGAAGGGGCTCTCAGCTTTGCTGGCAGAACGGAAAGATCAGTATACTTTACCATTATTTTACCTATTAGAGATAGGAGAAAATAATTGCTGTCATGGGAAGAAAGAACAAAACCTAGCAGTCTAGACATGGAATATGAAATAGGAGTATGGTTATTAACGAAGGAATGAAAATAGATTACTGGGGTTTGGTCATGTTGTAGGGAAGAGACAGTTTTTCGGTACTAGTCCTTTGAGAGTCTAAAAATCAGTGCGATAAAGGCAGGCAGATTTGTGGATTGCAAAGCCAGGTTCTGATTTAGGCCCTGCTGTTTACTTGAATAATGTTGGGCAAAATATTTTATAATCTGGGCCTTGCTATTCCCTTCTGAAAATGATAAGTTTGAATGAAACTCTCACTAAAAATCAGCCCTAATTCTGCTTCTTGTGAATCCAGCCTCATTTGTAAAGCAGCATCGAAACTAGAAGCTTAGATGGTGGCTTAAATCTTAGGGGGGAAAAAAAAAAAAGGTTGTTGAAGAGAGGCAGGAATATCCATTTAAATTTAGGATTGTGTGTGGGAGATGGATGTTTTATGTATAGAAAGGTTTGTTGGAAAATAGATTTCTTAAATGAAAGAGGTTGAGATAGCAGATCCTGAAACGAAATGGCCCTTAACATGCATGTAAGCTTTCATCTCAGAGTACACATTCTCCCATTGACTTAATGATTTTCAGGGGAGACCTTGTATTGAAAACATGCAATATCATGGATAAATGTAGCACATTAAGTATTAATTTAATTTATTACACAATTAATTTAAACATAGCACATTATCCTCTGGGGCACATTAATGGGAAACCTCAACTGGGAATCCAATTAACTAGAGTCTCATTGGAAGTTTTGCTTATTCATTCCTAGATGATAGGAGCAAATGTCTTCCTATTTTCCCTAAAAAGAGGTGGTAGTAATGGTGTGTGTGTGTGTGTGTGTGTGTGTGTGTGTGTGTGTGTGTG